>NC_056750.1:465713634-465828634 GCF_019279795.1 Protopterus annectens
TATTGCTGGTTCCAACACAGTAAAAGAATTGTTCCTGTATGTTGTACACATGTGCAGATATCAAAGTTGGTTTTGGAGTTAGGCTATGGAAATTATGTTTTATTACATATTTTGGTAAATAACTTTGCAATGGAGCATGTCAGTGTGCCAAGTAATACCTCATTTTGAAGACAGGGATAGTCCTTACAACATGGTAAAAGAACTGTGTCTGTGTACTGTACACATTTGCAGATATCACAGTTTGTTTAGTCTTGTAGGATTATGAAAATTATACATTTCCAATACTTCTCATTATTAGGCCCATATCTTTCAAGGGAGCATGGTGATGACACAAATGATGCATCATGTTGAAGCTGACATTGAGATGCACAACATCTACACTGATATGTAGGCTCTGTCTGTTACAGGTGATGAGATATTATGCTTTGTTTATTTACCAGTTATGAGAAATATTATATTAATCATATTTTTGTGAATATGTCCGTAAGGGAGCATCATACAGTAATGGTTAAAGTATCATTTTAAAGCCGACATTCATACTAACAAATAAATACAAATTGTATGGGTCTACGTGGTACATTGACCAATATATCGTGCTTTGCTTTTCCAAAAGGTAAAAAATATGCACAATATTAACATTTCTTGCCAAATATTTAATAATGACTTTGATATGCACTATCAACATTTACACTGTTGGAAAGGTTAGTGTCTGCTGAATAAATTTCATGTTTACATTTTTATTCTAGCTCTTATAGTTAAAGAGTTATGAACATTTGTTTTCTGTATGGTATTACAAATGGATTTTCTGAAAATGAGCTCAGGCTGCACTGTTGTTCCTATGGTGGAATTAAGCAGGCAGCTTTTTCTGAGCTGATCCGAAGTGAATGAGTTAAGTCAGGGAAGCAGACCTGACTTAGAGGTCAGCTTTATCCAGAAAATAAGGTTATAAGTGTCAGGAAACAGGCTAAATTGGAGTTGTGTTTGTTCACAAGACTCATGGATTGCTTAATGAGTTAGTGAAGAAAAGTAAGACTAAAAATATACTGTCAAATCCTTTAATGTGTCCAAATGTTCCTCTAATTCTTTGAGACATGGGGCTGGCAATAATAGTAGAGAAGATAGTCCAGAAGTCTTTTTAGCCAGGACCAGTTAGATCAGACAAAGTGAATGGTAATAAATGACTCCTCAGCACCCTGTTACTTCAAAAAAAGGAGTTTCTCCCAACTGCCCTTCCTCGACCTACTTTTCTGTCATGCAAAACATGGAGGATTATGTTTGAGTTTTCAGTCTTAATCAGCATGCTCTGATTTTAAGACATGAATATCAAATAATTCACATTGAGAGCAAAGTTCGAGGGTTATTATTGGAGAGACCCAATCATAATTCTTTGTATCGCATAGAGTTTTGCCTGTCACTGTGTATTGTTAAGATAAATAATGTATACATGCACAAGCACACACCCACCCACCCATACATATATATGTGTACATATGTACATAAATAGTGTGTGTGTGTGTGTGTGTGTGTGTGTGTGTGTGTGTGTGTGTGTGTGTGTGTGTGTGTGTGTGTGTGTGTGTATATATATATATATGTGTATATATATATATATATATATATATATATATATATATATACAGACGTGCACATATGTCTGTACATATACATGTATACATGCATATATGATTTAGCTTCATGTGTGTGTATTGCTCACGGGCGAACAGCAATTGTCCGAAAGGCCATTTGCAAATGCCGAATGGAAAAAGGTTTGAATGTGCAATGAGTGAATGCACAGTGACATTCGCTCATTGCACATTTGACATTGTGGGGTGGATTGCACTATAGTGGGGATCGGAAAATGGTCCCATTCCCCACTGTAGTGCGATCTCGGAGTTAGAATATTAAAGTAGGGGGTGTGGGGGTACAGCCCCCCCCCACATGCCTGCTTTGCACTTCATTTTTTTTCTTTAGATATTTATGTTAGAAAATCAGCAAATCTGCTTTTCGATTTGCTGATTTTCGAACATATGGAATCATTGCTCTTCTGACATTTGTGGTTACGATTTGCTCATATGAGCAATCACACCATTGTGATTCGGTTTTGTAAAGGTAAACCTGCAAATACATATTGTATAGACACACAAAACATTTTATATTTATGGAGCATTTCTCCCCAGGCATGTGCTGAACTGATGACTTGCTTGGCCCAGTTAAACAATATACAGTGGATATAAAAAGTGTACACACCCCTGTTAAAATGCCAGGTTTTTGTGATATAAAAAATGAGACCACAATAAATAATTTCAAAACTTTTCCCACTTTTAATATGACAGATGAAAAAACTGCAAGGAACCACCATGAAAATAAAATGCAGAGATTTAATATGAAACGAGCGCTTTCACGCACACTCAGGTGCGCTTCATCAGGTTACAATTAGACAAGAAAAACAGCTTTCTTTTATACAGTGACAGAACTTTCAATTAAACAATCAAAAGCAGTAATTAGACAATTTTAAAGATACAATGTGTCCAAAACTTTTTAAAGGCACAGTTCTTCCTGGTAACTGACAATATTAAAATCCAAACCTTTAAAAATACCCTACATAAAAGCTACATGGTTCATTACTTATTAGCATGAGTTAATGAAATATAAACCATTAAAAACTTCTGTGTTCATTATTCATGGATTTAAATGGCAAAATCAGTCAGTATCTTACATTATAAATCATAAGCGATACTTATTAAAAGCTTGGTTTGCATCCCAATATATCAATCCAAAAACAGAAGACCATGTTTAGCTAATAGCACCCGTAATTTACAAACAAATGCTGTTTGTTTATTTATTTGCCTAATTAAAAAACATAGCATAAAATACATTAGAAAATAATCACATAATTTCATCAATAAACCTATCCATTACAAAAAATAATAAAATCTCCCAGAACCAAAAAATATGTCCAGTTGATTTTTAAACATATATGAATATTGCAACTACCGGCTAGCACTTTTAATATGACCTATAACCTGTATAATTCAATTGAAAAAGAAACAAATCTGTTAGGGGAAAATATATAAAAAATAAAAAACATACAATAAGCTGATTGCATAAATGTGCACACCCTTAAACTATTACTTTGTTGAAGCACCTTTTGATTTAATTACGTCATTCAGTCTTCTTGTGTACACACCTGCCATCAATTAAAGAGACTCTGATTAACCCCAAATAAAGTTCGGCCGTCCTAGTAGGATTTTCCTGACATTTACTCAGTTGCCTGCACCAGCAAAAGCCATGGTTCGCAGAGAGCTTACAAAGCATCAAAGGGATCTCATTGTTGAAAGGTATCAATCAGGAGAAAGGTACAAAAATATTTCCACAGCATTGGATATACCATGGAACACAGTGAAGACAGTCATCAAAAAGTGGATAAAATATGAGACAACAGTGACGTTGTAAAGAACTGGGCATCATTCCAAAATTGATGAAAAGACAAGACGAAAACTGGTCAGGGAGGCTGCCAGGAGACCTACAGCAATACTGAAGGAGCTGGAGGAATTTCTGGCAAGTACTGGTTGTGTACTACGTGTGACAATAATCTCCCATATTCTCCATTTGTCTGGACTATGGGATAGAGTTGCAAGGCGGAAGCCTTTGCTTACACAGAAAAACACCCAGGCCTTGCTAAAATTGGCAAAACAATATATATCAAGTCTTCCAAAAGCGTGTGGGAAAATGTGTTATGTTCTGATGAGGCCAAGGTTGAACATTTTGGCCACAGTTCCAAAAGGTACGTTTGGCGCAAAAACAACACTTCACATCACTAAAAGAACACCATCCCCACAGTGAAGCATGGTGGTGGCACTATCATGCTTTTGGGTTGCTTTTTTCAGCTGGAACTGGGGCTTTAGTCAAGGTGGAGGGAATTATGAACAGTTCCAAATACCAGTCACTTTTGTCCTAAAACCAGGCGTCTGCTAGAAAGATGAAGAGGAATTTCACCTTTCAACATGACAATGATCCCAAGCATACATCCAAATCAACAAAAGAATGGCTTCACCAGAAGAAAATTAAAGTTTTGGAAGGGCCCAGCCAGAGCACAGACCTAAATCCAATAGAAAATCTGTGGGGTGACCTGAAGAGGCTCTGCACAAGAGATGCCCTTGCAATCTGACAGATTTGGAGCGTTTTGCAAGGAAGAGTGGGCAAATATTGCCTAGTCAAGATGTGCCATGCTGATAGACAAGTACCCAAGAAGACTGAATGCTGTAATTAAATCAAAAGGTGCTTCAACAAAGTATTAGTTTAAGTGGGTGCACACTTATGCAACCAGCTTATTGTATGTTTTTTATTTTTATATATTTTTTCCCCTAACAGATTTGTTTGTTTTTCAATTGAGTTGTACAAGTTATAGGTCACATTAAAGGTGGGGAAAGTTTTGAAATGATTTATTGTGGTCTCATTTTTTTATATCACAAAAATCTGGCATTTTAAGTGTGTACACTTTTTATATCCACTGTATATATATATTTATGTTTGCAGACATGCATGTATGAAAGTATATTGTTCATTAATGAAAGCCACCTTCTTAAATCACATACAGTCAGTGAAATTTCATCAACTTCACAAAAGATTGAAAAGACTTGAAACACAAATAAAATCACGTTTGTAGTGGGTAGCCTCCCCTGCACACCTTGCACCACACAATTTTTTGAATGCTAACTCCAGGACTATACAACAGGTATTGCTGCATTCCATCCTAACTACTCCCTCATTTGTTTGCATAGCATGCTATTTGTTTTTGGCCAGAAACATGATAGAATTTCACCTTATTAGTAGCAGTGCTGTGTTACTGCATTTATTTTGGAAGGGTCTTCCGTCACTGTGTGAAGAGAAAATGAGATGTGTAGTTACTGGACAATAGCTAGATTAGTATTTGATGCTAACCTACTAATGCTGTGTCAGTGCACTCTTTCTAGGATGAGATTATTTTATTTAAGGGGAACTGCTGATGGTATCAAATGAACCATGATTAATGCATTATCAAAAATTGTTTGCTAATGATGTGTGTGTAATTATATGAATAGTGGAGAATTTCTTAGTTCTTAAGGGAAATGAGTAGACGTAATGGAGAATGTAGAGAATACAGACTATGAGTTTTCTGATCTGGCTTTTCAGTGACCTGAACAGGGTTACTTTAAATGTGAAAGCACATTGACATTTTCAGCTCTAGACTGCTGTGCTTCCAAGTATCTGCTAGTTACACATCAGCTGCTGTACAAGTCCACCAGCCTAGTAACCTAACTACACATACTAATAATGTACAAACTCTGCACTGCAGAAAAATGTCACTTTCTGTGAATAATAACATTGCATTTTTTCCTCGGCTAATCATTTTGTCTTTGTTGATTGATTCAATACCTGCTCGATGACAGCTTTGCCTTTTTGTCTAGGTACTTCATAAATATACTTCTTCCTCAAGAAGTGTGGTCCATTGCTACCTAGTGCAGGAATACTCATAGTAGGATGTGCATTCAGTAAATGTGGCTGGAATTGATTTCAGTTCTAGAGTAGCCATTATTTTACTGTCGTCTCCAAATTCCCACCTCTATATGTGATGCCATTTTCAAGTTTAATTATGTTAACAAAATGAGTTAATTGATTCTGTGACCTATATTTCTGAAGGCTTGAATTTGCATTGACTTTGTGTCTTATAGATTTGTTATTAGTACATGGTCCAGCAAAATCAAATATGCATGGCCATAAACCAGCTATAAGTTTGATTTTAGTGTTTTTGCTTCTCATTTCATCCAGTACGAGATGTCTTCTTAAGCACACATAGTATAATGTTCACAATAAATGTGTTACATATCTAAATACATGCTGCTAATTGGAGTATGTTACAGTGACTTGTTTACTTTCTCTCTCATAGTCTAGTATTTAGAGCTAGAAGTAAATGTGATTGCATTAACAAATACAACAGGCAGTAGAACAAACAATTCTGTAGTCCCATTGTCTGTGCCTACACTTTGTTGTTAGTGTAACAATTTCACAAGTGACTATAGGAACAGTTGTTAGTCACTGTAGAAGTTAGGAGTGGACTGGCTTTGTGACAGTACTACCAAGGTGGTTAAGGGTAGTATTAAGTGCACTTTAGAGTTTTTTTCTAGCCAGGCTGTTGGACAGTTTCCTGATAGCCACATGGTCGAGTGCAGTTTTGAAAAATCAACCAATTTTTCTCTTGTAAGAAAGTAACCCCACCACCGCCACCATAGGACACTGTATCCTCTGTCCTTCTGCTACTGTAATAACCAAGTTTAAAGTCACTGCACCGTAATAGTTACAAGACCTCATCCCTTTTAGTGACCTCTCTCTTTGAATGGTTTTATAATCAGCTGGTTTAAAATTGGGATTTGCTCAAAAGGCAGTGGCATACTTGTCTTGCACCAGTCAAGACAGAGAAACAACATAAAAAAAAATTAATATGGAAAAGCTGCATGTTTACATATTGCAGGAAAGTTAGTTCCTGCAGTTGTGGCAATGGGTGATGGAGAAAATGGAAGAATAGCATAATTCAGCTCCATAGTTAGTGTACAGGATCATAAGATTTTACTACGCTATCGACCCAGAGGTCATTTCAAGCCTAGCCATTTCATCCCAATGTTATACCATAGATACGCTAGTCATTACCCAGGATTGCATTTAGTAATGACTGCCCATGTCCAGGAGGGTTGTGGGCACTATCCCTGGTAAGAATTTACAGTGCCCCATCCACTCATCCAAGTTATTTTTGAACAGTGTCATAGAGGTGCTCTGTTTCACATGAATTGGTAGCCTATTCCAAAGACTCAACAGTCTCTGGGAGACAAATCTGTCCTTCCAGTATGTCCTACTTAAGTCACAGGCCATATTTAGGTCCCTGGAATGGGTAGCTCAAGTCCTATTTGATTTATGGCTGTACAGCAAACTCATTAGGTTGGGTCTGAGATTGTTCTGTAAGCCAGGCATAAGTCTCCCCTAAGAAGTCTGTACAGTACAGAGTATAGTGACAGGGACTTTATTTGGTCTGTGTAAGACACATGCTGGAGTCCCTTGATCTTGTTTGTTAGAAACCTCTGAGGTCTCTCCAGATGCTGCAGGTGTTTTGTACAGTACATGCCAAATGGGGTGATATATCCAATGATGGGCCTGATTAGTGCTGAGTAGAGAGGGGTTATAACCTCCTTTGCTGTCGAGCCGATGCCTTTACTAGTCAAGTGTGCTATGTAGAAAGCCTTCCTTACTACAGTAGACACATAGTGTTCAAAGTTAAGGTCTCAGTCAACTTGTGATCCCAGATCCGGTACCACTTCATAGGTACTTAGGGTATTGCTGATTTGATAGTGTGAAGGGACATTGTTTTTCTGAAGGGAATGATGATGCATTTCTTTGCATTCATTTTGAGACTGTGACTAAGATACCAGTTGTTGGTCTGTGTAAGACCCTCCTGGAGTATACTGACATAATTTGGTCATTCAGTGATTGCACCTAGTTTGCAGTCGTCTACAAACTTGGTCAGCCACAACCCCTTAGTTTTGGCCTGAACCTCTGAGAAGTATATATGAAACAGCAGGGAGCCCAGCACTGACCCTTTTGACACATTGCTGGTGACAGGTCTGCTGGTTGATGTGGAGTCACCCACTTTGATAGTGTGTGCCCAGTTTGTAAGCCAGTTGGCAACCCATCTTTCAACAAAAGGGTTTATATTCAGTTTGCTAAGTTTATCGGTGATGTCTGCATGTGGGATTGTGTTGAAAGTCTTTGCCAAGTCAAGGTATGTTGTGTGCACAGATTTGTCCTCATCAATGGCCCTGGTCACATTTTCAAAGAAATCCACCAGATTTAACAGGCAAGATCTGCCCTTGATGAAGCCAAATTGAATTGCATCCAGGGTTTAGAGGTCACCTATGTCTTTATTTATGAGGTCCATAATGATATGTTCCATGGCGTTACAGATGAGGCTGGTCAGACTTATGGGTCTATAATTACCCCGGTCTGTTGCTAGGCCACCTTTGTGGAGGGGAATGACTGTTGCTGTTTTCTGTTCCACAGGAACATAACCTGTGGTTAGGCAGTGATTGAAAAGGGCACTTAATGATGATGCTAGTTCATGCTTTAGCCTGTTTAGAAGACAGACTGGGATGCCGTCTGGTCCCATAGAGGCTGAGTTTTTTGCAATGGACAAGGCTTTAATGACCTGCTCTTCAGATATGTAGAGTGGAGGAGAGTTTGGGGCAAGGTTTGTGATAAGTTTGGAGGGGATAAGGGAGTGAAATTTTTACCATACCTATCCACGGACAAATTTGCTATTTCTGTGGAGTCAGTGCGTGTGATACATTAGTCTCTAGTTCAACACATGCTTGGGTCCTACCTTTTAGGCTACATACATAGCTGTAAAAGGCCTTATCTTTGCCTGGCTTGCTAAGTTTTTCTCAAAGATGCCCTTAGAGGATTTGACATGTTGTCTTATTTGCCTTTTGAGGCTGAGGAAGATGCTTCTCCATAGTTGGGGCCTTGCCTTTGTTTTTTTTGGACAGCAACATTTTGCATTTGTTGTAAAGTTTGTTGATGCTGGATGTCCACCATGGCGGCTTGTTTTTTCTTGGGGCTGTAGCTTTGATTCTTTCTGGTACAGCCAAGTCTATACACTTATGCAAATGATTGTACAGGTCTTTAATGTAAGCTTCTGTGTAATTATCACTTTCAGCTGGGAGTGGGTCTTGGAATGCATTTATCCCTACCCCTAGAAGGGTATAATTTCCTTTGGTGAAGTTTTTTAGTCTGACTTCTCCCTTTGTGAGTTCTTGTGTTTGTGCTAGCCCGAAGGTGACTGATTTGTGGTCAGATTTAACTAATAAGAGTCTGACAGTTGCAGCAGTGCATCTGTTTGTCATGTTAGTGAGAACAAGATCTAGTATGTTTGTTCCTCTTGTCGGGGTATGAACAATTTGTTCCTGGGCATTTGAGTTAACAAAGTCAAGGAACTTTTGCGCTAGTGAATTAGGCCTAGAGTAGGTTTTCCAGTTGATGGTGGGATAATTTAAATCTTCCTTAACCAGAGTGCTTGGAAATATTTGAATTGACTTCAGTTTGGTCAAGTAGGCTTCATGCAGGTCATGACCCATGGAGGGGATCTATAACTGGCTATGACTTGAATGGAAGTCTTACCCACAGTAACCTGGACTTGGGGCTTCTTTATTAGGTGTGTCATATGAGCTGTTGAAATGTGGTAATATAATTGTAAATTATATAGTTTGGAAGCTAAGTAAGAGTACTAATGATTAGGAAAAAGCTGTTTTGGATATGTATGCAAGAAAAACATTCTGCACAGTGTGATTAATAAAAATGGAACATGTAGTTAGAGGACACTATGAAAGAAGAAACAGTGTGGTTAGTAAAAAAAATATAGCACTTCTACAGCTAGAAGAAATGATGGATGAAGAAGCAGATTTAAAGGATGTAGACAACGATGCTAATGTATTTAACTTAGGCTCACATGCCAAGATATTTATAGCTGCTATTTACATCCCTCCCCGTGTTGTATTACTATATTACAAAGTGTACCTGGAGTACTTTCCATACGTACAAGTCTAAAAAATCTATTATTCACGAGGACCTAAATTTTGACTGGCTTGGGCCTCTACAGAATCATCTTACGAGACCTATTGCTTCCATTTGATTACAGAAGTTGTTAATGTTGAACTTGGTCTAATCTAATTACTATTAAAGCCACCACAATAGACCTACTGCTGACAAGTATAATAGTTGTTTGTTGCAAGCTCTCCCAAACTCTAAGTGATCTCTGCATTATTACAACTGCTTGGTTCCTTAAAGTTATGAAACTTGCCCCATTATAAAGCTTATTAAATAGATTCCTGATTATTCCTTAGGCATTTCCCTTACAGAATTGCAGACTGAAGTATCTTATATATTTGTTCTGATATAACCTCTGCTTTAGCGTCCTTTGTTAATCAGATATCACCTATTCAGGATAGGCTTTTGCCCTCAGTAAAACTAAACTTATTGATCAGGCTACCCCAATGGAGGATTACAAATGGGGGTGATTTGGGCTGCAGCCCATGTCCCACAGCTGCATGGTGGGGGCCCATGATCAGATACATTGTATATATTGTATTTTACATGTTTGGTGATGCTGGGGAACACAGCAGCAACCTTTGCTGAGGTTTTACCTTAAATAAAAAGAGGTTATGTACCTACCATAACATTCCATGCTTGTCCTCTCTCACTCTTCTTTCTTACTGGATGGGTTTAGAGCTGATACTCTGCTCCGATTCTGCCAATACACTAGCCTGAAGTCTCTCACTTGGCTTGTGGTGCAATACCTATCCCATAATGCATCGGAGTAACCCATAGATCTTGTTTGCTGCTAGCCATAAAAAGAATGTATATTCCTATTCACATAACATGAAAAAAAAAAAATATATATATATATATGTGTGTGTATAAGAGGGAAAACAACCAATTTCGGAGGAACTCTCTCAGTAGGAGGAAAGAAAACTCTTATCTGAGTCCTCTAGGAGCCTTGGTTGGGGGAAGGAGGGTATGGGATGTAAGAAAGAAAGGTGAGAGAGGACAACAAACATGCAATGTTATGGTAGGTACATAACTTCTCTATGTTATGTTGTCCCTCTTGCCTTCTTTCTTACTGGATGGGACCTGGGCAGCCACGTGCTCCGCATTTAACATCGGCTTAGCTGACTGTTCCGCCGTTCCGCATTGAACAGTGCCGGCTCCGCTTTATGTTTTTTTCATTGGCTTGTGTAACGCACTGTGGTATATGAGCCAATCAGGTCACTGCCCCTAAGGCAAAGGGAGCTACTGGGGTAAAGAAAGTTCGGCCAGTCACATGACGCTACTAGTTTTTGTGCCACTGCAATACTTGCATGGTGCAGAGAGAGAGAGATCATTGTTTTGATTTTCCATTCAAGTGAATTTAAAGACAGATGCATTAATGTTTAAAACTATACCATGGCAACTGGTGTAGAGTAGATATAAATGCATAATGTCATGACATGCATAAGCTCTTTGAGTATGCAATTTAAAATAATGGTAATCAAGCCCAGGTCTATATGATGTAAGTGTCTATAGCTGGTTACCTTAGCGATTACTTAAGCTGTTAGCTGTAACTCTGTTAAGTGCATCAGTGCATGTGTACAGTAGAAATGATTAACATTTAAAATATTTTGCATTATAGAAATGACCTTTGTTGTGCATCACAGCCAACACAACTCTGCAGTTACAGAGCAACTACAAAAAAGCTTCTGCTTTGCAACTATGCAAATAACAAAAAAAAAATATTTGTGGCAAAACTGAGTGCATATTGCATTAAATATTTATGTCAGCAGAAAAAGAAAAGTTTTCTGTTTAACTTGCCCAGCTTGCACAGCTGACATCTTTGTACTGCCTTTTCTCCTACCTCACCACCCACCCCGGGCCATCTTAAAGAATTCCACTGTCTTGAAAATCTAATGCCCCGTCAGGTTATATTTATTCTTCTGTCTTTTAATGAAGACATGCTTTCTAATGCCTAGGATGAATTTTGTAGAATTAGTCAGCTAGTTGTTCCCCGTCCTGTTTCCCCTGGCTTTTGTGTTAAGCTTTAAGCCAGTGTATCTTCAGAACCCATACCATCTCTCTCCTTCCTCACCTATCCTCAGGTGATAAGAGCTCTATCCCCCCCAACCTTTCCTCTTGTCAACTGCCCTCTCTTCCCTTCATTACCTTCGTTTGTACACTCTCAGTGAGCTTTAGCTTCCTCTCCTTGTGTAGACACCTGGAACGAGCACAGCATTCCATTCAGGCCTATCTGCTGTCTAAAAATGAGTGGTAGAACCTTTTGACTTCTGCAGTCCATTATTATAAGGATACAGTCCACCACTTTACTAGTCACTGATGCACTTCCTCGGTCTGCAAGGAGTGATTCTTTTCTACCTCTGCTATCACCCTGAGGTCTCTTTCTCCTGCTTTATGCTTTGAGGGAGGAGGGGACCTGATGGATTGATACAGTGAAATGCCTCATAAGACCATCATGGGAGAAGGATCAACAAATGTAGGAAGCCTACAGTAAGGGGATAGGAGCAAAAAGGCAATATTTGTGGGGATTTGAAACTTCCAAAAGCCGACCTGAAAATTCTATGACACCAGAGTAAAGCAGAAGTGGGAATTGATGGAGATTTTGGACCATGAGATCTTTTGCCAGCTGGTGCAGGACTGCACTGGAAAAGATAGAATTCTGGATATGGTCCTATCTGATGGATGTTGAGGTATATACACCATTAGTCAATGTTAATCATGTCATTATGTAGTTTGTAGTAGGAAGAAAAGACAAGAATACAAAGACAAAGGTGACAAAGCATGATTTTAGTATTATGATGCACTTAGGGAGAGGTAAAAGATTGATTAAGAAACTGGGTGGGTAAACAATTTATATGTATGGGTCAAGGATAGAGTACTTGGGGATATGAGCAAGGGTGTGAGAAATAGCCAAAAAGAAAAGAAGGCCAATGTAAATAGAAAGGAAAGTGAGCAAAGCCAGTGATTAGAGTAAAAGTGAAGACCTACACCAGGCAGAACTAAAGAAAGAGGTGGGAGGAAAAGAAAACACAATACAAGACAGGCCAGCAGAAGTGAAACAGAAGTGAAGGTGCATGTTGAAAGGGAATTAGCAGTAGGGATTAAGAAGGGGACCACATACCTTTTTTGATATGTGACAGAAAGGAGGAAACATCTGACCATGTAGGGCCATGGCCATGGTCAAAGTATGTTTTTCGCACAGTGCGAAAATTGGGTGTTCCACATTTTGACTGTTTGTCACACATTGCTATAGTCTGTGTTCCACATTGGCCTCTTAGCAGGTTGAGACCTATGGATGGGACAGCATCCCTAGTACCATCTTCCTGGGTGGCTCACTGGAGTACACCTTTGAGCACTGTGGACCCAAGTGAAGCTCTGTCCCTGGAGGCCAGATCTACCTTATAATGAGTAATAAAAGTATGGGGCCTGGCACATGTAGCAGCTACACAAATGCTGTCCATAGATAATCTGGCATAGTAAGCAGAGGATGTAGCTAGATCTCTAGTTGAGTGGCCTTTGATTTTGAAAGGTAAACTTCTATTGTGTGAAGTGTATATAAAGATAATACAACTGGTAAGTCAATTTGAATGTGTAACTTTTGAGACTGGCTTGCCTCGCTTTGCTTGAAAGAAGGAAATTAATAGCTGGCCTGTTTTCCTAAAATTTTTGGTTCTATGTAAATAAAATCTCAGTTGTTTATGTACATCCAGCTGATGTAGTTTGTATTCTGCCTTGTTGGTAGACTGGTTCAGATTGGTTTGTGAGCAGACTTTTGGCACGAAAGATGGATTAGTCCTCAAAGATACTCTGTCCTTATGAAAGATTAGGTATGGTGGTTTAATTAATAGAGCGATAAAAATCCCAAGACAGGGCACAATATCACAAACCACGAACACAACGACCACAGCTCACCAGGGCACCAAGGAATCAAGCAAAGACGTTTCAGTGAAACATAAGTGAGAATTTAATACGAACAATCCACTGACTAAGCGCTTTCGCCAAATGCTGGCATCATCAGAGTCAGTGAAAGTACACAACTACTCCTAATTTATACAAATTACTAAAAACAATTAGTGGTTAGTAATTGAAAAATTAACAAATCAATCAATAAAACCACCAGTTAACATCCACCTTAAATAAACATACATAGATTTTCCATAATACAAAAATTCTTCAAATTGATGCAGCAGCAGTGAATACATAAATACATATAAATAAATTGTCACAATGACACCTAAAATGTTTTAATATCTAAAAAACATCTATTTGCAACATATTTGCAAAAACAAAAACAAAAACAAAAAACAACATCATTAATACCAGGAAATTTTGTAGCATTCAGTCGAAGCTGCCATTCCAACTCTTTGATCGCTACCTTGTTACTGAATGCTACAAAATTTCCTGGTATTAATGATTTTATTTCTATTAAACCAGTGTTGAAATTAAAGTCTGGTTTGGTTTAACACATTGGGGTCCTTAGTTCATGTTCTATATATCATACAGATACTTATTTAAAGTGAAAAAGTTTTTATTAATAAATATATATATATATATTTTTTATTTACATATATATGTTGTTTTTTGTTTTTGTTTTTGGTGCCCTGGTGAGCTGTGGTCGTTGTGTTCGTGATTAATTAATAGAACTTGCAACTTCGAGACTCTTCATTCAGATATAATGGCTACTAACAAGATGGTCTTCCAAGAGAGAAACTTTAGATCGCATGAAGAAGCAGGCTCAAAAGGGGGTAAAGTTAGGTAAGTAAGAACAAAATTTAGGTCCCAAGGTGAGAGAGGTTCCTTTATGGAAGGTTTCAACAAGCAAGTTCCTTTTAAAAATGCTTTACACAGCCTGTGTGACATGAGATTAGGAGTGTATTCACCGATGTGATAATTGGAAATTGCAGCTAATTGGACTTTAATTGTAGCGGCAGCAGAGCCTTGCTGAAAAAGTTCCACCAGGAATTCCAAAATTTAACTAATAGAGGCATAGAAGGGATCTATGTCTCTTCCCCTTGCCCAGTAGGAGAATCTCCTCCATTTGCTGGAATATAATTTTCTGGTGGAAGCCTTATGAGAGGAGACCAAAATATGTTTAATTGCTGGAGTAAAATTTTGAAGCGTGACTATGTTTGGAAGTGGAGCAGCCAAGCTGTCAAATTGAGGGTCTGGAGAGAAGGATGAAGCGCATCTGACATATGAGTCAGAAGGTCTGGAACTAGGTCCAGAGCCCACAGCTTCTCCTAAACATGAGGTCAGGGGAAGGGGAACAAAATCTGATGAGGCCAATATGGAACAATGAGAATTAGCCTACTTTCCAAGACCTTGGTTTTCTGAATGACTTTGGGAATTAGCAGAAAGGGAGGAAAGACATACAGTAGTCCCGAGGGCCAATCGTGGATGAGTGCGTCTCTCTGTGTCTCCCCCACTGGGAGGATTAGAGCAAAGTAGCTGCTGCATTTGGTATTTAGGGGGGTTTGCAAATAGGTCGCAGCAAGGCTGGCCCCAAGTTCGGAAAATTTTGTCCGCTATACTCTGTTTCAGAGACCTCTCATGAGGCATCATAATTGCCTTACTGAACTTGGCTATCACGTTGGATTTCCCCAGGATATGTGTTGCTATAAGAAAAGCGCTTCGTTTATTAAAGGTTTATTAAAGTGTTTTTGGCTTTTACTTGCTTGGATCGACTTGGTGATTGTTACAAGTTTATTTGGAGATTTCTCCATTTCCCGTTGGTAGTGCACTTTGTTAGTATCTTCTTAGTTATTTGTGTTACTTGAGTTGAAGTTTATGGCTATAAAAAACGCTGGGAAGAGATTGCCCATTGCCATACTCTCAGTGCCTCTCAACAAAGGGGGTATGATCTGGTTCCTCCTTATTTGTTTATGTACCAGACTACCGACATGTCTGACTGGATTGCAATCGTTCCTAGTGGAAGAGAGTCCTGAAGGGCTTGCAACACCAGAAGCACTGCTCTCTTCTCTAGAACACTGATGTGCAACTGAGCCTCATTCTTGCCATGTGCCTTGGCCTCTTCTTCCTAGATAATGCCGCCCCACCCTATCTGAGAAGCGTCTGTGGTCACAGTAGCAACAGGTTGTTGTGGAACAAAGGGTTGTCTTATGATCACATAATCGGGCTGAAGCCATCACAGGAGATCTGTCTTGCATGAATCTGTTATCCTTATCTGATGGGACATAGGAAGTTCTTGTAGAAACCATTGTGCAAACAGAAGCTACTGAAGGATTCTCGTGTGCATCCTGGCTAGTGGGACTAGAGTAATGCTTGATGCCTTGGTTCCAAGAAGTGTTAGGACTACTATCGCTTTTACCTTGCTGTTGGGAAGAAGGTCGACAATTTGCTGTCTGAGGACAGAGACTCTGTCGGGCAGAAGGTGAGCCATCATGGAAACGGTGTCTAGATCTATGCAGATGAATATAATACATTGACAAGGCAACAAGGCAGATTTTTGAAAATTCACTGTTATGCCTAACTGAGCACAAAGTTCCAGTGTAGTGTCCCTGGCCTGTAGAAGTAGATGCTTGGTGGTGGCAGTTAGTAGCCAGTCGTCCAGGTATGGAAACACCTGGAATCCCAGATGTCTCTGGTGAGCCGTTACTACTGCCATGCATTTGGTGAACACTCTGGGGGCTGTAGTGAGACCAAAGGGCAGAGCTCAAAACTGATAATGACTGGCCCCTGGCTGGAAGCGTAGATTTCTCCTTGATGCTCTGTCCATCTTTATATGGTAGTATGCATCTTGGAGGTCTATTGAGTACATCCAATCGTCTTTCCCTAAAACGGGAAGAATTGACTGCAGTGTCACCATTCGAAGCATGGACTTCTTTACAGATTCATTTAACTTGTTGAGATCCAAAATGGGTCTCCAGTCCCCTCTCCTTTTTGGTACTAAAAAGAATCTTGAGTAAGTTCCAAATCCTATTTGGTCTGCGGGGACTTCTTGGATGACTCTTGTTTAGCAACTCTTGGATTGCTATGGTTCCTTGTTTCCTCTGACTGGGTGGAACATCCGGGATACTTCTGATCTGTGGAATGGGCTGGCAAAAGGGAATGGAATATCCTCTGGATATTATATTTTGTACCCACTTGTCTCTTGTGATATGTCGCCAGGCTTCTGGGTACAAAGTTAATCACCCACCCGACCACCTCCAGAGTAGAGCAGGTGAGCCTCCTTTCAGGAGCGCTGATAGGGCCAGCCGCAAAAGGAATCACGGGCACCCTGGTTTTGCGGGCCCCCCCCTGCCATGTGGGCAACATCTACCAGTATTGCCTCCCCCTCTGCCCCTGGGGAAGGGTTCATCTCGTGCATCTTGCAAAACTCCCTGGGTTCTTTTGAACCACATCTTTCCACCCTTTTGGCCTTTAGGATAAGGTCTGGAAGGTACAGAAAAACGTTCTTCAATGGCAGAGAGAGTTTTCACTTCCTGATCGCATCTGGTGTGTGTGTCCTTGACTTTTGGTTCAAAGAGTGAGGAACCATCAAAAGGGGCGTTGGTAAAGGTAGACTTGAAAGGTTAAGCAAAATTGCACAAACGCATCCAGGAGTGTCTCCTAAGGGAAACTCCTGAGCCCGCAGCTCAACTCGCTTCCATCTGCTGCGTAGGAGATCAGTCTCATGGAGGTGGTGACTATGGAATTTAAGGTGGATAGCTGAGAGGTCACTTTTTCCAAGACCCCCACAGCTAATGAACCTTGTAGAGTATCTCCTTACTCCTTCAGGAGATCTCTTTGAAGTCTTGTAAAATGTGTGAGATAGTTCAGCGATCTGAGGGTGAAAGTTGCTGATGAGAAAACACACTTTCCGTATCTATAATATTTACAAGAGTATTTACATTATACATACTACTTTTATAGAAGCACATTTCATAATAGTTGATTATAATTATATTTTATGAACTACTAAAAAAGATATAATTTTTATATTAGGAACTACATAACAGTGTTTTTTAATATTAGTTTATGTAGTACTATATTGTTTTTGTGTTACGTGTTTTTAAAATTGTCTTTGTTTTAACTGTTTACATATACAAAATGTATTATTATTTTTTTAGTTGATTAATTGTATAATTAGATCAATTGGTGTTGATGTTAAGTGGCTGCTGTGAATTTAATTTAACAGAGTATAAAAATCAGCTGTTTTTTTAATAGACTAAACTCTGATGAAACCCGCAGTTGGACGGGTGAAAGCGCTAAGTCTGTGGATGTCCATTAAACCTGTTTTGGTGTATTCGTGGTGGGTCGTTATTTAAATTTACCAGTTTTTCAGTTTTTTATGTTAATCACACTTCCTGTATCTGTCCATCGTTCGAGAATCCTTGTTCAATGGATGGACAGATGAGGATGTCTCAGAGAGTTCCTTCTTGGTGGCTGCTGCCACCACCATAGCATCTACATGTACACCTTTTAAGAGAAAATCCTTATCCAAGGGAGCTTACAGGAACTGTTTTGGCCTCTGAAGGACTGGCTCCATAGTGTCTGGTGACTCCCACACCTTTCAGCTAACCAAATCCATAAGCTCATCGAAAGGCGGAGAAACCCAGGAGGCTGAAGATTGAGATCCAAAGGCCTTCAGGTACACCGACTCCTCATCAGAAGCGTTAATGGGTTTCCAGCCGCCTCTCTGTTTTAGGATCTCTAGGATATCTAAGAAAGAAATATCTTCAGAGGACGACCATGGGAACCCTTCTGCTTCCTCAAGATCAGTGTCAGAAGTGATGGACTCATTAGGGGAGTCTATATGCTTCCTCTTGCATGTCCTCTTCCGAGGTGGCTCCTCAGATGGGTAGTCTGGGGAGGTCTTGAAAGAATGGGGCTCGCCCGATGGGGCTTCCTGAGGCCCTGAATCTCTACTGCCCTGTGGATGGGATTGTGCCAATGCAGACACCGGTGTTTGAGGGGAAAGAATGCCATTATCCCTGAGTAGGGCTGTAGGAGGGGACAGCACACTCCTCATCACCTCAAAGGCCAATCCCCCTTGTTCCAAGGACACCTCCAGTTCCGAAGAAGCAGAGGAAATACCTGTCCCTAAGGGGATCAGCTCTGAGGCCGATGTAGGAGCCGAGCTCACCCATGCTGACGCACCAAGGGGCAGACTTGGGACCGAGACCCCCCCCCCCCGGAGCCGACTGGAGAACTACGGCTCCTAGATACTCCAGAAGGCAAAGAAAGTGTCGGAACAGGCAATGGTTCCAAAGAGTCCTGAAGGGGTCTCAGAATCAAAGGGTCTACTGCAAAAGATATCTGGCATTCCGGCTCCAAAGATCCAGCTTGGCTCGGAGGAGGAATAGTGGATGTAGTCATCTTGGATGGCTCCGGTACCAGTGTGGTCGGAGCCGAGAACAATTTTGACAGCGCCAGCAACTTCAAAAGCCTGCGCACCACCCTATCCATGTCATCATCTGATAAGCTCCTAAAGGACCTGGAAAAGAGAGTAGGGGATTGAGACCTTTGAAGAATAGGGGATCTCAAAGTCGGAGATACCGGTTCTAAATCAATGGACCAGCTTTGAGAAGTAGTCTGTATTGGCTCCAAAGTCTTTAGAACCAATGAGCTAGAGTAGTCTGCACCAATTGTCTCCCTCGATTCCGAAGGCAGTGGAGCTGTGGAGATAGATTTTTCAGTCAGTTTAGGTATTTTCTTTGGAGGCTGTGAATTAGCCGAGGAAGATGATTAAGAGGAAGGTCTCTTAGACTTGTCAGTAGTAGCTGGAAAAGTTTGTAAAGCTTCATCAAATGCAGGCTTTATTAAATCTCTTAAAATCAGTTTGTTTTTCCTCTCATGTAACACTCGAAAGCTGAAGGAGTGACAGAAACTGCAAGTGAATAGCTCCTAAGCAGTACACACACACACACACACACACACACTGTGCCAATCAGTTATAGACATTTTTTTGGGAGCATTGTTGGTATTTCTTGAACCCAGAGAGCTTGGGTTCCTTATCTCTGGACTCTTTAGACATGTTGAACAGCAAGGAATAAGAACTGCAATAAGGAATATTGCACCAAAATTTACCCTAAAATAGACACACGGCAAAAAAACAGAACAGGGAAAACACAGCACTACCCTCTAAGTTAAATGGGCCTAGCTGAGCTGACAGGAAACACACGACACAAACCCTCTAATTAAAACAGGTTAATTTTAGCTCTCTAACTCAAATGAGCTAAAAGGGAAGTACACAAATTACCACAAAACTGACAGGGATAGGGCAGGCCTAGCAAGAAACGATGGCCAATAAACAACAACACAACAGGCGATAAAACAAATTACACCAAAAACCTATAGGAAGGATGAACTGCCTAAACTAAGATCTACAACAACTCTAATAATATGATTTTGTCAAAAAACAGCTATCAATAATGAAATTAAAAAACAGGTAACCACGGCCAAGGAGAGAGCATCCAAACTCGTCAAGCAGCAAATGAGATCTGGGGGTTACTCCAATGCATTGTGGGATAGGTATTGAGCCACAATCCAAGTAAGAGACTTCAAGCTAGTGCATTGGCCAAGTTAAAGCTGAGTATCGGCTCTGAACCCATCCAGTAAGAAAGAAGGCGGGAGGGACAACATAACATCTCCAGTTTTTACTTGATGTACTCAGGACTCCAGGTACACTTGTTGTACTAGCAGACAGCTAAGAAGTTCCAAGGGGTGCTGATAACTTGCACATTTGAGTGATTATTGAAGTGTTCTTTCAACTCCCCACCACTTTCTTCAGCAGAAAGTCTTGATAGGCTGGTTAAAGTGTCAATCATCTGGCTGACAAGCAAAGTTAACAGACCAGTGAAAATCACGTGAGTAAACAAATGATAAACAGAGTGGGTCAATGTACACATTGCTTTAAAAATTGCACTCCTGTAGAGATCAAGACACTTTGACTGTGAGTTACACAGCAGTTGTCGGTATTAATATGAAGTTTAATTCCTTCTAAGACACTTTTTTATAATATCATGGACTGTGGAATAAGGTAACACCAACAGCAAAATCTAGGAGAAACATAATCATTTCTGCTACAAACAGTGAGATATTGCCCTCAGCAAATCATCTCTTTTTTATTATTGCATGCTTCTCAACTGTACAGACTTTTGCAGAATATCACTGACATTTCTTAATATTTTTTTCTGTCTCTTTTTGTTATGGTCAGTTGATAATGCTAGACATTAGAATTTCATGCTTAGTCAGAAAATACACATTGATGCAGAAACCTGTTGTTCTATTAATTTTTGTAAATGAACCTGAATAATGTTTAATAATTGTTCATGATTTTGACATTGTTCCCCCATTACTTTTGGCCTTGTCAATACTCCTTCAGTAAAGACACTCGAGATGTGAATTATTGTAATTATCTGTTATTCATTTTACATTCTGTTAGGTTCACTTTTTATTAAGCATTATTATGACAAAGCAGAGAGCCTTCTGATTGTCTTATATTGTAGCAAATTCCATTTGTGGTAAGGTAGGATTATTTATTATAAATAAATAAGTTCCAGTCAATGAAAGGCATGGTAATTCACATTTCTTACATTATATCAAAGTTCAACCACTATATAAGTGGTAGTGATAGCTACTGGCAAAACCATTTATGGACTGCCTGTGGATGAAAGCAACTTATCTTCTTGTGATTTTCTCAATTAAAGTTTGACTGTAAGGATTAGTGTGCATTTTTGTGAAATAAATTGTAAAGTTTAGTCTCTGGCTACTGTTTGTGTATATCAGAATTGAAGCTGCTCCTGATTTTGTAGACTGACTCTGACTTTTACCTCATATGTTTGGTCTGTGCCTCGCATTTTTCTGGCATATCATTGAGGACTGAAGTCACTAAATATTGACAACAAACATTTGAGTTTTCAGATTACATGTCCTTCAGAAAATGCATGCCAATACAAAAACTGTTATTCTAACCATTAAGAAAACAAGAGCAATATTTAAAATCTTTCCCTGGTTCTTGGCCTTTTTCCCACATTATGTTTCGTCTCTGTCACTGATTCCTGGATTAAGGGTGAGATACATTATTTTTGTCTTATTCAAATAAGGTTTACACAACAAAGTGGCTGTGCCTGCTGGGTGGGGTGGGGCTGTCTGTAGATGAAAGTAATTTGTGATCACTCATCCATTTGTTCACATTATATTTGAATAAAGTAAGAGAAGTAATTGCTTTATGAGTACTGGAAGGCAGTTCCATAGAAGTAGCATTCTCTGTGATACAAACCTAGCCCTCCAACATGTTCTATTTATTTTGCAAAAGAGTTTGAGATCCTTTGAGTGGCTGTTTGTGATGCCATTGGACTTATGAATGTGTAACAAGTCTTAGGGAATGTTGTCTGTTGAAGCTCTGTAAACGTCAGAGGTTGCGTTACAGCGGTCTGTATGATACAGACAAGAAAAACAAGGCTTTGAGATGGTCTGAATAGACCATACTTGATAAGATAGACAGCAGCTACAACCCAGAGTTCCGTGCAATACACCTCAAAATACTGAGGTTTAGAAGTACAATACTATGTGAACCAGTTTTCTTCATTTATTATGTTTCCCTCATATCCTACTGTCAGAAGAAAAATTTCAAACGAGCCACATGTGCCTCAGGTGATGAATTTTCCTTTATTAGCAGCTAACCAGATTACACAGCATGTTGGCCAAGATGTCCGGTCTGGACTAATCTGATCTCCTCTGATCTGATCAACTTGTTTACTGACATCAACTTTTATACTGAAAGGAAAACAACTTTTTGTTACATTTCTGACCGTTGACAGTTGGCTATGAAAAACATATAGGATAAACATGTTTATCACAAATTACCTCAAACCCACAGCTAGTACAGAATGTTCAAGAAGTACAGAATGTTCAATTCAACAACGGTAGCTCAAATTTTCCAGGACACACAGCCTGCCCCAGTAAATTAACTCTTACTCGGCCATGCATCCTTATCCCAGGCTTCACTGAGCTATAACCAAATCTCTTTATTCTGAAATGCAGAAAACAGATATTATTCAGGTTCATAAGCAATGCTTCATTTTGTTCACAGATGAGGCCCATCTTTGATAGGCATATCCCAACAAATAACATGTTCATTTTGCAAGAACAGGAAAAAGACAAATAACAGTATGTTTTTAAAACTTTTTCTCTTAACATTTCCCACCTGAAAACACTTTTATTTGTCTTTTATTTCAGCAATATATGGTAAAAACTAAGTTTTTCTTTGCATACATTACTTCATTGGCAAGACAAATTTTTAAACTTCAAAAACATTTGTAAAGAGTCACATTTCAATGTATTCATTTTCACCAGTCTGTTGCAATTGCTGGTACATCGTCTTCGTAACAGCAGTATCAAGCAGTCTTTGTAGAAGACCTCTGATACAGGGTATACAACAACAACCACATACCACCACGATAGCCACAGCGACTCCAACGGACACCAGGAAACTGCTGATGAGATGTCTCCATTTTCCAAACCACAGTTGTAGAAAATCTGTAAAGGGATTATTTACCCCAGAGTTCTCTGCCAATTCTTCGGATAACATCTCCAAACCTTTCAAAGCTCGAGTGATACTTCCATCAGGCGCAGTGTTGTTTGGAATATATGTACAACAGAAAGTCCCAAACATCTTGCAAACTCCTCCTGCTTTGGCCAAGAGCATATCCAACGCAATTCAATTCTGCCATGCCACCTGCGAAGTGGCCTCCAGTTGTTCAGCAATTCCTTTCAATGCATCTTTGGTATAGTTCACAAAACGCTGCTGGTTATAATAAATGTAGTTGATCCAGTCCACATTCTTATTAGGTTGAATCCAGACAAAGATGGATGTAAAACCAGCTGCTATTTGGTTTATTGCTTTGTATTCATCAGGTACACCTCTTGGTACGCCAGTGCTATAGATGTAGACACCATTATCGAAAGATTGCTTCGGTGCCTCTCTTTTTCTCCTACTCAACCACTTTGGCTTTATTTCAAGTTCTCTTACAAAATTGCTGGCTGGAACTGGGAAAATGTAGAATGGCAGGATTAACTTTACAAGTGCACAAGTTCCCTTCCAGGGAATCGTAAGCCTTGATCTGAGTTTGCTGTCTCCACATAACCACCATACGTCTGCTAAACTATGAGTTTGGTTCTCCAGAAATGGATTCCCATTGCCATTCACAGTAACATTGCAATAGTTCTGTCCCATATTGCCATCATTTTTCCCTGTGCCATCTCTGGAAATGCACATATACGAACCTGGATAGGAAATCGCTGCAGGCGGTTTCTCAACTTTGCTTATGACTGGAAAACGCTGAGTTTCATCTTTGCACTTATCTTCAGTTTTGTTGAAGAATAATTTCAACAGACACATTAGGTTACCTTCATCTTGCATCAATGGGACTGTTGCTAATTGCTGTTTACCTTCAGCACAAGAAATACAGTTCTCACGATGTGCTTCTTGGGTACTATATCTAACCCAAGATAACCATTCATTATGGTGTACGAATCCCATCTCGAGTCACAATTATTCTTCTTTTGTGAAGGCAAAATCTGCTTTATTTATAATATTCTTAAGGCTTTGTACTTTAAGTTGGAGGGTCCCCAAAGGATCAGTTCTAGTTGGAAGAGACACTCCGATTCCATAAATTCCTGAATCACTTTCTTGTGGTGACACAATGGTTATAGTAACTACTCCAGTACTTTGGAAATGCGCAATTTTTATTCTTTGTTGCCTGCTTTTATCTTTCTCTGGTATCACTGCACCACTTGTTTCCCATCCATTCACATCTGTTGACCACCAAACACTTGACCAGGACATACAGTCTCTATTGCACAAGTATTTTGCACGAGTCAAGAAATTATTATTGTTCCATTTAGAACAGTCCAAAATTCCTTTGCAAAGTTTCACCTTAAACACAGTAGTAACACCTGTTTGCGCTTGCAGCACCACCATTCCTTTTTCTCTTGCAACTGTTCCTTCTCGTATGGACATATTTACTTTTGCCACCAAAATCATCATCATGTAACAGTTCAAGTACCAGTTGAACGTGGCCATCCTCCCTAAGGACTACCTTGCTCCGTTGGTTTCTTCACTGGGTTTGAGACAAACTAACCCCTATTGGGCTAATCTCCCTTTGTAGCCAGACTTTGTGCTCAGAGGTCCGGTGGAGTTTGACCAATATCAATGGCAGAAGGAAGAGCCTTGAGTTTTTTACAGTGGGTGATATGAATCCACGAAGTCCTTTCAGCGATCTTTACAGCCGTAGGTGTCGAGATAAGTACTTGGTATGGGCCTTCCCACCTGGGGGATGACCAATTCTTTCTCTTCACAATTCGGCTCCACACCCAGTCCCCGGGTGCCACGCTTAACAAGGTTTCATTTCTGGAATCTGCAAAGGAGTCATTGGTTACAAGAGATTTGGCATTTAGCAGCTTCTTCATATAATCCGCTAGATCCTCACCCCCCTCACGTTCTGCTGGCAACAATCCTTGCCACTGCGGGACGTAATATGGTCTTCCAAACAAAAGTTCAAATGGTGTAAGTCCTTTGTAGGAAGGTGAGATTCGCATGTACAGGAGTGCCAACGGAAGGCATGCAGTCCATGACCTATGTGTTTCTGCCATTAGTTTGCGGAGCTTACTCTTCAAGACATCGTTGTGTCTTTCCACCAGTCCATCTGATTGGGGATGGTAAGCACAATGATTTTTGAGATCAATTTGAAACACTTGACCCAATTTCTGAACAATCTGGTTAACAAAACGAGACCCATTATCACTGTAAATGCGTCTTGGTAGGCCAAATCGGGGAATTATTTCTATAGTCAAAAGCTTTGCTATTGTTTGTGCATTCGGATGCTTCACTAGAAAAGCTTCTACCCATTTAGAAAAAGCATCAATAATGACTAAACAGAACCTTTTTCCCTCTGAGGGTGTCAATTCAATAAAGTCCATACAGAGTGTGTGGAATGGATACGGAGGGGTAGGGGATGCCTGCTGAGACTTTTTAACTCCCCCCTGAGCATGATACTTTGCACATATTAAACAAGATAAACAGAATTGCTTTGCATAAGTTGAAAACCCTTTACACCAAAACACCTTAGACACTACTTGAATCATCTTCTGTACTCCTACATGGGCAGGTCCATGGCTAACCAATGCTGCATACCTAAAAAGGTTTGCGGGTAATACCATTTTGCCATCTGATGCTCTATACAACCCACTCTGTTGAGTGATACCATATTTTACCCAACGACATTTTTCTTCTGTGTCGTCAATGTTTGCATTACTTTTAGTGTTTCTAAGTCTAAGTGGTGTCCGGGCTCCAAATCATTATCATGTAAAAACAAATCATTTTCTTGAGCTGCCTGTTTTGCAGCCATATCAGCAAGGGCATTTCCCCTTAAGGCAGGATCTTTTCTGTTGGTATGTGCGGAACATTTACATATTGCTATCTGAAGGGATAGTTGCACTGCATCTAACAACTGTAAAATTAAATCTTTATGATTTATTGGTTTGCCTGTCGCAGTAATCATTCCCCTATTCTTCCATAGTTGAGCGAAAACATGTACAGTGGAGAAAGCATATTGGCTATCTGTATAAATTGTCACTTTTTTACCCTCCCGCAAGATACAAGCTCGAGTCAAAGCCACCAACTCAGCTGCCTGTGCAGAATAAATGTTTGATAATCCTTTTGCTTCCAAAACTTCAGTTTCTGTGGTGACAGCATACCCTACTAGTGTTTTTCCTACAGTGTCTTTCTTTGCTGATCCGTCTACAAACAAAATGAGATCAAAATCTATCAACGGAATATCCGTTAAATCTGGTCGGGGAAGTACTTTGTCATGAATACTCTCTAAACAAACATGTGGAGTACCTTCTTCTGGAGTCGGCAAAAGTGTGGTCGGATTAAGAGTAGTACATCTTTCTATGGTCATATGAGGCTGTGTTAGCAGCACTGTCATACACGACAAATGTCGACTAGGAGATAAAACGGTTATCTTATCTTGCAAAAGTATAGTAGCTACTGAATGTGGAACCCGCAATTGTAATGGGTGAAACAAAACTAATGATGCCGAGGCTTGTACTGCCATGACGGCCGCCACCACAGCTTGAACACAATGCGGCAATGCCCTTGCAACAGGATCTAATCTGGAGGAGTTGAAAGCTATCGGCCTCTGTTTATCCCCATGTACTTGTACCAGAACCGAAGTCATATATCCTCCCTTACAATCAACCATTTGTACAAACGGCATAGAATAGTTCGGAAAACCCAAAACAAAGGATCCTGCTATCAATTGCTTAATTCTAATAAATGCCTGTATTGACTTATTTGTCCACTGTATATTATTCTTAGCTGCCATGGGAGTATCATAGATCAGTGCGGTCAATGGCCCTACTTCCTCAGCATAGTTAGGGACCCAGCTGCTACAAAAATTAGTCGCACCTAAAAAGGACATCATCTCCCGCTTAGTCGTAGGCATAGGTGCCTCAAGAATTGCTTGTTTTCTTTTGTTCTCCAATTGTCTACCTGCCTGCGAAATTAAATAACCCAAGTACTTTACTTGTGCTTTCCACAATTGTAACTTTTCTTTATTTACCTTATGTCCTTGCTCAGCTAAAAAACTAAAAAGGGCAAGGGTATCTTTTCTACAACTTTCCTGCGTGGGTGAGGCCAACAAAATATCATCTACATACAACAGAACCTGGCTTCCCTCTGGGGGAACAAACTGAGCTAAATTCGCAGCCATTTCTTGTGCGAATATTGTCGGACTCTCACAATAGCCCTGTGGCAATCTGGTGTAGGTGTATCTACAAGGTGTACCTTGATAGGTGAATGCAAACCAAAATCTACTCTCCTTATGTAGTGGTATGGAGAAAAAGGCATTGCTTATATCTATGACAAAAAAATATCTGTGCTGAGGTAATAAATCATTAAGTAATGTATAGGGGTCAGGGACCACCGGTGCTCTTGGGATCACAGCCGAATTAACTGCTTGTAAATCCTGAACCAACCTCCATGACCCATCCGGTTTCTTTACAGGAAACAACGGAGTATTGCAGGGCGAATCTGGGCATTCAACAAGAATTCCCACCTGTTTTAGCTGCTCAATGACTGGCTTAATTCCTTCCTCTGCTTGTTTACTTAGCGGGTATTGGTGCTTACGAGGTCTAAACCCTGACTTTGGAGTTATACAAACTTCACCTGCTGTTTTCATCAGTCCTACATCCCCTTTACCTTTTGACCATAAATCTACAGGTAAGGCACTATCTTCCTCTTGAGTTAGGAGGATTTGTCATGCCATTTCTGTTTTGTCATCCCTGAGGTGCACACTAGGTTGTGCCCAAGTCACCCAATTTAATCTTTGTACCTGGATCTGTTGATCCTTCAACTGACTTTCGGACATTGTGTCCCAATTTGTTACCTTTTTCTCCAAATCTACCCAATGTGTCCCCACCGCTTTAGTAATTGAAATATGTGGGCTATAACCTGAGCGATATAAAGAACTCTCCTTGGTCAGAGTACAGGTCACTACTGTATTACCTTGCTTATCCCAAAACATATCATTCAAAATTATCCTTGCACATTTGTGCCTAAAGAATTCTTTTTCAAATTCTTTATCCGGACCAGGGGCCTGTCTGTAGTACATAGTACAATGTAAGTGCGCCGCAACCTGCGGTGACCCGCTCCTAGATTTACTTAAAGCTAGGTTGATCAAATCTGTATCCACCCTCCCCGGCCCATTTGAAATCAAGTCCTGGCTATACCAGTAAAACAAGTCTTGTACTCCTTGTACCATCAAGCCATCCGCTAACCTTTTCGCCTCAATGCCTTTAGGTGTGGGAATTGCCGCTATTCCAGACAAATGCATCAAATCTCTTCCCAGCAAATTAACTGGACAAACTTTCGATATAATTACCCTACACCTAACAGTTTGGTTTGTTTGCGGATCTGTGAACAATAGAGGACGAGACAGTGGTTCCTTATAGATTTTCCCGTTTGCCGCTTTCACAAGGACAAACTCATCTGTTTTGCAGTTCGGGGGTAGAACTGCTGGACCCAAAAGTGTACGCGATGCACCTGAATCACATAAAAACTCCACTTTCTGTCCCTCAACCAAAAACTCTAGCATGGGTTTTTGATCCATATGCATAGCAATACCCAAATGTGCCCGGTTTATGACTTCACAGTCACAATCCCGCCCTTTCTTAATTTCCTGGGTGTCCTGACATTCATCGCAGAGAGTGTCTGCCTCATCATCATCACAATCATTCTCGCTTTCTTCTTCTCTACAATAATCACAATAATGAATTTGGCACCTTCCTTTACTATCATATAGTCATGCGGAGCCCTTGTTCGTAAGCTGTGGGGGATGTTGCCACTCTTTGCAGTCGGCAGCAAAGTGCCCACATCTACCACATTTAAAACATTCTCCACGTTTTAACCTCCCCTCATATTCCCCTGAATGTCCACCCTGTTTATACGACGTGTCCCATTTCGGGCCACCACGGCGCCCTTGCCCCCTTTGGTCCTGTACCAAAAATATACCACCATCATCCCCTACTGCTAACAGTTGTACTTTCTTTTTCTTTTTTAAATTGAAATGTCACTCAGCATGCTGTGCATATTCAAACAAAGGTTGCAGTCTACATGTTCTGTGATCAACCATATGCTTAGTTATAAAACTATGTATCGGAGTCTTACAACCTTTAAGAAAAGCGTTTTTCAATTGCTGTTCATACGGACTATCAGTAGTCTGATCCTGCAGAATCATCATTCCACAATGGTTATTGAACACTTCTGTCAATCTTACAATATAGTGATCTATTAGTTAATAAAAAGTACATTATAAACAATCCCCTCTGGTAGTGTTTATCATTACAAATAAAATCCAAAACAAGCCAAATATTCATTAAATGTTTCTGTTTATATTGTTATAAAAATTCATCAAAACACATTGAATAATATTGAAGATGTTAAAATAGTGGACATATAATTATAACTTTGCAGACCTCAATTTCAATACCGGAATGAGGGAAATCATATCATTAAGACCTGGAGGTCTGTTGGCTTCTAAAATTATTTGCCAATATAATTCTCTATATTCTACTAGCGTTTCCCACATACCACCCCTAGGGTCAACAAACACAGTTTCTAAAACAAAGAACTTAAATTCTGCTGGTTTAAATATTTTGGTATGACTAGGACAAGGTTATTAAGAATGTGCATATACAAAATGTTTAATACAAGCATTTTTTATATTTATTATTTAAGGGGTATGGTATACAAGATTGTTGAGTACTTTATTAGTATACTTTTAAAACTCATTATTTAATTGGAACTGTGCTGTCATTGGATGTTTGTTTATTTATGTATAAAAGATGAGCTCAAGAGGGTGATTTCATCTGATGAAGTTGAAGATGAAAACATTTTGTGTAATATTGTCAACGTTAAGTTTCTCTCTGTTCAACGTTTACATCTGTGTGGTTATTATTAAACTGTTCATGACAACATTCCTGGATCCGAGATGCTTTTCTGTGGTTATTAGTGACTTTTTGCACCTTCCGTTTTTGGGTATTATAGAAAACACTTGAACATTTCTTCCTTCTCACTTTTAAGTGACTTCATCAGAGAAGCCTATGGAAAATAACTTGTTAAGCAACAAAGTATTGTCCACAGTTTCAAAGGTGCACTTTGTGACAAGACATACAGAAGCTGTTAACAGACCATTTTTCTATAATACATTTTCCTTTAGAGGCGGAATCCATCTTGTTTCAAGATTTATCCTGGCAAGCTTAGGCGTATCTTGATTTTTTTTGCCGCTTTAGCATTTCCTAGTGCCAACGTGAAAGATCTGAACTTGTGCCTAATAAGAAAAGGCACAGATTAGGGGTCTGCAGGTTCTTAGTAAACAAAACAAAAACAGGAAAACTCGTCAATGGTTATAGTCTTATAGATAAAATATTTGCTCGTAAGCTTTTACATTATAAAAACAACTGCACTTTCTTTCTTCTAAGAGACAAGACCTTGATTGCTTAGTCTCCCACATATGTGTTTTCTCTTACAATAAAGGAGATCATTGTACTCTGTGGAACTGTGTTCCATGAAGTTATTTTGTACCTTAACAAAATCTTACAAGATGAACTGTCAGCGTACTGGGAACAAACATATAATCCGTGACCAATGAAATACAGCGTATGTACTTACCATTTTTATTTTAACTATTCATCATTGATATACCATGTGACCTTCCTCACTTAAATTGTCTCCTTTACACAGGCAACGTAGTGATCACCAAATCAGGTAAGGATGTTACTTGTATATCCAGTGAATTACTGAATTAATTTTCTTTATTTTGGAATAGGCAAACTACTGATACCTTGATCATAAACACTACCAAAAACAGAATTGTGCTGTTTGGCACACTTCAGTGCTGTAGAAATGCCGCCAGTGTCATCATCAAAGACCCTTGTACTACACTTAATAACTACTCAGAGATATTTGGCCTTACTTTAGATCCCAACTTGACTTTAATCTTCTGGGGTGAAATAATAGTAAACAAAATAATAACTCAGCTTAAAATATCATATAAAATCTTTAACTTACTAACATTAGATGCTAGAGGAGCAATTGCTGTAAGTACACTGATAGCCAAATTAGAATATACACTCCCAATGAGAAAAAATGCCAGACCTCGAAGTACTTTTTTTGGGATCGCAGTATAGTGAAGATCGGAATATTTGCCCTTTCCTCAGTGTAGTGCGATCTCAGAGTTGGAATATATATTTAGTGGGGGGGGGGGCACAGCCCCCCACAATAATGATTTCAAGGTCCGGCATTTTCGCGATTTTAAACTTTCTGTCTTCTAATATAGACCCACTCCCAATAATTTCTTTTTTATCCCAACATGAAACAAACCTAATGCAAACAACAAAGAATAAAATTCTAATATTTGTCTAACTAGCCAATCATAGAGAGCACCATTGTTTTATCACAATAAAATGCAATTGGCTCCCTGTGCAAGCTAGACCTTTCCCAACAACTGAATGCACTGACCTACAGATTGCTTAGTGACACTTACTGACCTCCGTTAAAAACAATACTTTTTGAAAAGCAGCAAATTTAGTCTCTTCAAAGTACCTGTCAACTGCAGATAGTTAGACCTCACTTCAAATTAGAAATCACAGAAAGAACCTTTGCCAGAATGACTCCACCCTACCGGAATGACTTCCCTGAGGACTTCAAAGCTTTGATGACCTAATAACATTTAAAAAGATTGTTAAGTCTCACCTAGTCGAGGTAAATAAATCAAAGGTAGAAAAACCACACTGAAATTCACAGAAAAACAAAACCACAACAGCCAGAGGATACCAAATGTTCACAATAAGACTTGGCACCTCAGCAAAAGAGCCTTCCAAGAATAAAATACATCAAACACACAGCAGATTAAATAACCATACCAATATCAATTAAACAATTAAAAAAAAACAATTAAACAATTAAATTACCATCACAAAATTCCATACCCCCAGTTACATTCCTTGTTAAGCACTAAGGGCTCTAAAGTGCTATATTTAAAAATAAAAAGAGTTTCTTTTTTAAAAGTTTATCCTTTAAATTAACACATCTCCCCAAGCCTTCCTCAACATTTTCCAGAACACAGCCTTGCAAATCTTCAGGATTGGAGTTATGTAAACATAAAAAATGCCCCCCCCCCAAAGGACTATCCAGTTTTTTATTTCTTATATCTCTATCATGCTCTTGAAGGCGTACCTTAAAACTTCTTACTGTCTCCCTAATATAATATAAGATGTGAAGTTGTTCAATCTCGCCATTCATTCTTCACTGATGGGTGCGGAGCCGATCCCTCGGTTCCAACATGGCCGTTAGCAAGCTCAAGGTTTTCCAGTTGCTCAAGACCCAGCCCCTTATCTCATAATGCACTGCTGGAATTACCTCAGATCTAGTTTGCTGCGGCATGGATCTCGGTGGTTCCAGCTTGCTCGAGCCTAAATCTTCATAGATTATTCAAAAAATCGCAAGTTTTTTGTCTTTTCTTCTATTAGAAATATATATGCTTATAGTTCACTTGTTAGGATAGTTTTTATAGCCCCCTTCCCTGTTAATACTATATTTGGTGTGTTTTTTCATAGTGGCCTCGTGTTGGCCTACTTCTAGTAGGAGTGTGCATTAGTAGTTAGATTACAGTTTTAGTATTAGTTTGAGTGCTTAATACTGTTTAGCTAATTTTGGCCCTCTTTTCTTTTGGGACATTCAGTGTTTATTGGTGGTTGTGTTCCTATCACTACCAGCTAGCCTTTGGCTTTGTTATTGTGGATAGTGGTTTTGGTTATTGGACATGTCTGAGGAAAAACAAAAGCATCCTAAGTTTGGGGTTCAAAAAATGCCCAGACTGTGGACAAAAGATGTCCGTTACTGATACTCATTTGCAATGTGTATACTGTCTATGAGCTCTTCACTTGCAAGAGTCCTGCAGCATATGTCACTCCTTTTCTTCCAGGGTTACATTGGAAAGGAAGAGGAAATTGGTGGACAGGGGTTTACTAAAACACCCTTTTGTCGAGGCGTTGAGTGACCAGGATGGGGCCAGTAAGTCCTCTCATTCTTCCCAATCCTCAGGAGACTCAAAAGTCACAAAAAAATCTAAGAAAAGTGAGGATGCTGGGTCATCGGCTCCACAGTTCTCAGAGCCGAGTGTCCCTTCTTCTTGGATATGGTCCACTGTTCTGGAGCCGGTATCAGAGTTGCCATCGTCTCCTATTCTCTAATCTGCACCGTCGGTGCACTCGTCTAGGTCCTCTGTTAGTCTTTCTGATCTGGACATGGACCGACTGGTTCAGAAGTTGTTAAGGGCACCAGGCCTAGCTAAATTGCTGTCGGCTCTGACTCTAGCGTCGGAACCGATGACCATTACCCTGGAATTGACTGCTCCTCTTCAGAGTCATACTGGGCTTTCAGAGCCGGAGGAGGCTGACCTGATAATCGAATAGCCCTTGAAGCCCTCACCTGCTCCAGTGTTATCGGTTCCATCTGCTTGGACATCCTTGGCACTGACTGGGGACTCTAGGAGCCGACATTCTCCTGTCGGGTCTGGGGAGGCTAGTCGCATCGACTTGTCGGTGCCCACTCTTCCTCTTGGGGCTTTGGCTCGGATGAGGTCGGCTCCTACTTCAGGCTCGGAGCCCACGGTCTCGGTGCGGGAGGGGCTTGAGGTATCTTCGGGTCCTTTGACTCCTTCCCATCGGAGCTGTGATGCCTTTGAAGCCATGAGGCGAGTATTGTCTCCTAAGACTTCCTTGACGTCAGGATTGGTCTCTTCTTCCCCTAAGGTGCCTGTGTCCGCTTATGTTTCCATCGGCTCCAAATGTAGAGACCCTGAGCCTCAGGTAGCCCCACTAGGCGTTTCGTGCCCTTCTGAGACTTCCCCGGACATTCCCACTGAGGAGGTTCCCAGAATGAGAGTGTGCAAGAGGAGGCACCTGGACTCCCCACAGGAGTCTTTGACATCTAACACTGACTTAGATGAGTCTGAAGGGTCCCCCAGATCCCCCTCTGAGGATATCTCCTTTGCAGAGATACTTAAGATCCTTAGGCAGAGGGGTGATTGGCATTCCAAAAACCCTACTGAGGATGAGTTAGTTCTCCTGAAGGCTTTCGGTTCTCAACCTTCCACCTCTTGGGTGTCTCTGCCCTATGATGAGCTTATGGACCTGGTCTCTCGTAGGGCGTGGGAGTCACTGGAATCTATGGAACCTGTCCCTAGGAGACCTAACAAGTTAATTTCTGCCCCAGTAGATAAGTCCTTTTTGACCAAGGACGTCCCTGTTGATGCCATGGTGGTAGCGGCAGCCACCAAAAAGAAAATGTCTGAGACGTCCTCATCTATCCATTCTCCTAACAGAGAGTCTAGGATTATGGATAGATGTGGGAAACGCATGTTTAGTTCAGTGACTTTCACACTTAGATCACTGAACTATTTAACCCATTTTACCAGACTGCAGAGAGATCTCCTTAAGGAGTTAGGAGATACTCTTCAGGGTACGGTAGCTGCAGGTGCTTCCGACAAAGTTGCCACCCAGCTTACTACCCTAAATTCAATTGTAAACTCGTCCATGCATCTCATATCGTATTCAGATAATGGCACGAGTAGGGCAGCAGGTACAGGAGTTGCCCTTCGTAGACTCTCCTGGATGTGCCTCTGTTCCTTCGCGTAGCCTTTCAAGTCTTCATTTGTGAATACCCCGTTTGACGGCTTATGTCTCTTTGGGCCTAAAGTAAAGGAAACATTGACCAGGTGTGAGCAAGACGGAAAGACTCTGTCTGCCGTAGGAGTCCGTTTTTCCACCCCAACTCGGCCTTAACCCAAGGGCCAAAGGGGAGGGAAGATGTGGTTCCGAAAAGCCCAAGGAGCCTTTCAGGACACACGTGGTGAAACCCCCTCTAGGGCAGAGGAGGGGGTTATAATGGAAGACGCCACCCTTGCGGCAGAGGGGGTCCGCAACAGCAGGGTGACAGAGATCATTTCTCTTGTCAGCCCCACTAGCGCTCCTGAGTGGAGGCCTGACTGTCCTGCTCTGGAGGCAGTCGGGGGTCATTTACCTTTGTACCCAGAAGCCTGGCTGGACATAAAAGATGGGTACAAAATATCATTTCCAGAGGGTATTTCATACCGTTCTCCTCTCCTCCCACTTCTGTCAGGAGAATCCCAGATGTTCCACCCAGTCACGGGGAACAAGCAACTGTAGAGGTCCACAAGTTGCTAGAAAAAAAAGAGTCATCCAGCCAGTCCCAGCAGACCAAACAGGATTTGGAACTTACTCAAGATTCTTTTTGGTTCCAAAGAAAACAGGGGACTAGAGACCCATTTTGGACCTCAGCAGAGTCAAACAATTTGTCAAGAAAGAGAATTTCCGGATGGTCACGCTTCAGTCCATACTTCCCTTTGTAGGGAAAGTCAATTGGATGTGCTCAATCAATCTCAAGGATGCGTACTACCACATAAAGATGGCCAGGCCATCCAGAGATCATCTGCATTTATGGCTGGGAGCCAATCACTATCAGTTCTGAGCTCTGCCCTTTGGTCTCACTACAGCCCCCAGAGTGTTCACCAAATGTATGGCAGTGGTCACGGCTCACTTGTGGATTCTAGGATTCCAGGTGCTTCTGTACCTAGATGATTGGCTCCTTATCTCCACCACCAGGCATCAACTGATTCAGGCAAGAGAATCCACTCTGACACTCTGCAACCACTTAGGCATTACTGTCAACTTAGAAAAGTCTGCCTTGTCGCCATCGCAGCATATTGTCTTTATCGGGGCAGAGTTAGACACTTCAACCACCACTCTGCGTCTACCTTTTGAGAGAGTCTCACTTCTTCACCAACATGTCAGCTCACTGGTGTCAGAAGACAGAGCTCCAGCAGCAGAGGATCTTAAAAGTATTGTGTCTGAAAGCAGCAGCAATCTTAGCCATACCATTAGCAAGGATGCATTTGCGGATTCTTCAATGACTACTGTTCACTCAGTGGTCCTATCAGGAACTTCAAATGAAGCATATGATTGTGATAACAAATTCTTGCAAGAGAGACCTTCAGTGGTGGTTGACGTCGATTCATGGCACAATAGGACGTCCATTTGTACTACCCCCGCTGATAGCCACTGTGACCACGTACGCTTCCCTGATAGGGTGGGGAGGCATTTTCAATGAAAGACTGCCCAAGGCACATGGACGGATCAAGAATCACATCTGCATATCAGTGTTCTAGAGATGAGAGCAGTTTCTGGCATTGCAGTACTTTTAGGACTCTCTTCCTCTAGGGACAATTGCAATTCAGACAGACAGCATAATCAGTGGTCTGGTATTTGAAGAAACAGGGCGGGACCAAGTCTTACCCTCTTTGCTGCGAAGCTCTCAGAGTTTGGCAGTGGGCTGTGTCATCCCAGCACTTTCTGTTGGCAACGCACACCCTGGGGAGATCCAGCGTGATAGCAGACAAACTGAGCAGGGCAATTTTGTTGTCACACAGGTGGTCCCTCAATCAGGACATTGCGGACAGGATTTTCCGCAAATGGGGCCAGCCTTGCTGCGACCTTTTTGCCAGTCACATCAACACCAAATGCAGAAGCTACTTTGCCCTGATTCCCCCTCCGGGACAAACCCCTAGAGACGCACTTGTACACGATTGGCCCCCGGGTCTCCTATATGCATTTCCTCCAATCCCGCTAATACCAAGATTTGTACAGAAAGCAAAGTCGCTGGGAAGGACCATCATTCTTATAGCCCCCCATTGACCTCAGCAGATTTGATTCCCATTTCTTTATCATCATCTCTTGGAGGATCCATGGATTCTGGACCCAGTTCCGGACCTTCTGACACATCCGTCAGGGGATCTCCACCATTCATTGCAGTCCCTGAAGCTGACAGCTTGGCTGCTCCAGTTCCCCACATAGCCAGGCTTCACAACCTTTCTTATGACATGAGGCAAATCCTTTTGTCTTCTCACAAACCTTCCACCAGGAGATTATATCATAGTAAGTGGAAGAAATTTTCCATTTGGGCTTCCAAACAGAACATTGATCCTTTTCACGCTCCCTTGACATCTATTTTGGAATTCTTAACTGTTATCTTTAATGAAGGAGTGGCAGCGGCTACAATTCGGGTCCAGTTAGCTGCCATATATAATTTCCATCTTGGAGTAGATGGACTAAATGTTATGGCCCACAAGTTATCCAAGGCTTTTCTTAAAGGGACCTTTCACATGAGGCCTCTAGTAAAAACTGCTTATTCCCCCTGGAATCTGAATTTCATATTATTTCGCATAATTCTTCCCCCATTTTAACCTGCATCATCTTGTGATCTCAAATATTTGTCATGGAAAACCATTTTTCTGGTGGCCGTTACTTTCGTCTGCAGAGTTTCAGAGCTTCAAGCCTTGTCTGTCACACCTCCTTATGTGATTTTTCATGCTGATAGAGTATCTCTCGGGACAAATCCTTCCTTTTTACCTAAAGTTTGCTCTGAGTCTAATATCAATCAAGTCATTGAATTGCCAGTCTTCTTCCCCAACGATTCCAACAAACTAGAGTATATGCTGCACAAACTAGATGTTCATAGACAGCTCAGATATTATTTGGATAGGACAAAAGATTTTAGAAAATCAGACCAACTATTTGTTTCCTTTTCTGAAGCTAAAACAACCCTTTCTAAGTGGCTATCTGAATGTATTACCTGTGTTTATTCAGCAGCTAATATGCCCTTACTACACAGAATTAAAGCTCATTCAACCAGAGCAGTTTCTACATCCTCTACATTTCAAGCCAAATTGCCCATTGACAACATCTGTGCTGCAGCCACTTGGTCTAAGCCTCATACCTTTATTACTCATTACAAGGTTGATAAGGCCTCCAGGGACAGGGCTTCCTTTGGTTCTGAAGAATATACTCCCGTGAGCCACCCAAGATTGAGGGTGCTAGGGACGCTACCCATCAGTGAAGAATGAACAGCGAGATTAAACAACTTCACATTAAGAAGTTATGTACTCACCATAACGTTCCATGTGAGTTGTTCCATCTCGCCTTTATTCTCACGTCCCTCCCTCCATCCCCCACCTGGCGGTCAGTTGACCTAAACGTTGGTCTCATCCTGGTAATTAAATTCCTTCCATTTTCCCTCTCTTAGGGGAGTAGTCCTTTTACAAGGATATGGTACATGCAGCAAACAAGATTTGAGATAATTCCAGTAGTGCATTATGGAATAAGGGGCTGGGTCTTGAGCAACTGGAAAACCTTGAGCTTGCTAATGGCCGTGTCGGAGCCGAGGGATCGGCTCCGAATCCATCACCCATGAAGGCAAGATGGAACAACTCACATGGATGACTGCCGAATCCTACACAAATGCACTTTATAAGCACTTACACGAGTGCATGGATCATGCTATCCCTAATAGAACCAAGATGTTATCCTCCAAAAAAGGAAGCCAATCTGGTGGTCCTCTGCCATAAACAAACTCTACAACAGAAGAAAGAAACTGTTGCAAAAAAAAGTAAAATCCCATGACTGGAGGAACTCCCTGGTCAACCTCAGTAAGAAGCTGAGATCCCTCATAAAATCCTCCAAAGCTAGTTACGAAAACAAAATTGCCACTGACTCTAAAGACAACCACAAAGTATTCTATAGCTATGTCAAGAATCTAAATGGGAACACTCAGATCTGCTCTGAGTTACAGCACAATGGCACTAAATATACAGAACCAACTGATATTGCCAACATCCTAGCAGATAGGTTCAGTGCTAACTTTACCCCCCTCTCACCCCCTAGAGGGCCCATCTCTATACCGGAAGAATGCAAAGTTCCTATAATCATGGCTGAACAGGTAAAAAAATACACTCTCCAAAGCCAAGAACAAAGCATGCATGGGACCTGACAATATCCCAGGCTGCGTTCTACATGAACTACAGAATGAACTGGCACCCACCTAAGTACCATGTTCAATCATAGCCTCACCTCAGGCTTTGTACCCACTGAATGGCGCACCACGACTGTTATCCCACTCCACAAAGGGGGAGCCACGACGGACCCTGGGAACTACCACCTCATTAGCCTGAGGAGCCTGGTCTGCAAGGCCATCGAACGTATCATTCTGGAACTCATAAACAAAGACATTGGTAATCTCCAAACCCTGGACCCTACCCAGTTTGGATTTGTAAAAGGCAGATCATGTCTGCTTAACCTGATTGACTTCTTTGAAGCAGTCACCAAATCTCGCCAAGGCTTTCGACACCATCCCCCACTCTGGAATTATAGATAAGCTCACTAAACTAGGTTTAAATCCTTATGTCACAAGATGGGTTGCCAACTGGCTCACAGACAGAACCCACACTGTGAAAGTAGCGGATTCCAAATCCGACATCAGACCAGTGACAAGTGGAGTACCACAGGGTTCAGTCCTGGGTCCTCTCCTGTTTGGTATCTACTTCTGTGAAGTTCAGGCCAACACAGAAGGTCTTTGGCTAACAAAGTTTGCAGATGACTGCAAACTAGGAGCCATAATCAAAACTCTTAACGATGTGGACAAACTACAAAAGGGCCTCACTGAGACAGATACCTGGTGTCAAAGCCATGGCCTGAAGCTCAATGCCAAAAAGTGTATTGTCATCCCCTTTGGTAAAAACTCTGTACCCATGAACTACCACATAGCTGGTAGTCTACTTAATGCCGAAAATGTGATAAGAGACCTTGGGACACAGGTGGACAGTAGTCTCTCCTTTGATAATCACATCGCCACAGTGGTCAGGAAATCCTTCTACTTGGCTCATCTCATCACAAAAGGATTCTCATCCAGAAAAACAGAGGTCATTGTTCCCCTCTACTCATCACTCATTAGACCCATTATAGAGTACAATGCCCCTTTTGGTATGTACCTCACAAGACATCTACAACAACTGGAAAGACCACAGAAATACCTTACAAAGAGGATTACCGGCCTCAAACAGATGCCCTATGCAGACCGTCTCAAAAAATACAGCTTTACTCCATCGCATATCGCCTACTCAGGGGTGATCTCTGCCTAACATACAAAGCTATCTCAAACCCAGAGGTGTTGGACATGCTCCACTTAAAAAAATCCCAATCCCTCTGAGCTACACGCTCTGGGGACCTAAACCTTGTCACCACAATAAACGGAACATGCTGGAGGGATAGATTCCTGTCCCAGAGACTTCTCATACTCTGGAACAGACTACCTATCTATGTCAAACAGAGCTCCTCATTAGCACTCTTCAAGAAAAATCTTGATGACTGGATGGGAAATGGGAAATTCACCCCGGGGATCACTTCTGTGGCTCTGCTCGACAGGGGCACAGGAAAATAATTTTCTTGAGTGGCGAAAGCCAGGGTACATTTTTTTGGCTAGGCTTGTATGGGCCCTAGGGCCGATAGCCTAGTACCTACCTATGAACGTTATGGTGAGTACATAACTTCTTATTACAGGTACACCTAAGAGCATATATAACTTCTTCCGTATCACATGTATAAGTCCCATTAGTCACAAATCTCACATTGTTAATAAAAGAAAATGTAGGGACCAACTTCTTACAAATGAAACACTTATTACAAGGTATAGTACTTTACTTACTGAACTATCCCTACTAATGCTGACATCTGGTGGAACAAAAAGATTATGCAGCACCATGTTTCATAGTTTCATAGTTTAGTACTAGGCTATCTGCCCTGGGGCATTTATAAGCCTAGCCATAGTGATGTGGCTTTCGCCACCCCATGTAATGGTACAAAAGTGTACAGAATAGATTTAGAATACTGTGTCTCTGTCTAGTAGTGACACAGTGAAGGCCCCCTTACATAATAGAATTAGTTTACTGTGCCTCTGTCTAGTAGTGACACAGAGATGACCCCCGGGGTAAACCTACGATCTCCCATCCACTCGTCAAGATTACTCTTGAAGAGAGTCAGTGAGGGGCTCTGCCTAACATGAACTGGGATTCTGTTCCAGAGTATGGGAAGCCTCTGAGTTATGAATCTGTCCCTCCAGCATGTCCTATTCATATTTGTGCTGAGGTTTAAATCTTTAGCTCTCGTGGTTCTGATGGGTTTGGATTTTTTGAGGTGGAGCATGTCCATCAATTCCTGATTGGACATGGCCTTGTATGTCAGGCACAGATTACCTCTGAGTAGGCGGTATGCTACTGAATAGAGCTGGAGTTTCTTTAGTCTGCCAGCATATAACACATGTTGGAGACCCTTGATCCTCTTGGTGAGGTACTTTTGGGGTCTCTCCAGCTGTTGCAAGTGGCAGGTGAGGTACATACCAAATGGGGCATTGTACTCAATCATGGGCCTGATAAGGGAGGAGTATAGGGGTACAATGACCTCCTTTGATCTGGATGTGAATCCCTTCATGATAAGGTGGGCAAGGTAGAAAGTCTTTCTAACCACTTTGGCAACGTGGGTGTCAAATGAGAGGTCACTATCGACTTGGGTCCACAGGTCTCTGATTACTTTTTCCGTACTCAGTGGGTTACTGTCTATGTGATAATTTGTGGGTACTTTGTTTTTCCCCAAAGGGGATGACTATACATTTTTTGGCATTTAGTTTAAGGCCATGACTCCGGCACCAGTTGTCCGTTTCAGTGTGGCCTTTCTGTAGGATGTATGTTTCAGCTGGTGTATCGACTATGCCGCCTAGTTTGCAGTCATCTGCGAACTTTGTCAGCCACAACCCTCCCATGTTTGCTTTCACATCTGAGAAATAAATGCCGAACAAGAAGGGTCCCAGGACAGAGCCCTGTGGGACACCACTTGTGACTGGCTTTGAGTCTGACATGGCTCCAGCGATTTTGACTTTATGGGTTCTATCCTTTAGCCTGTTTGCAACCCATCTTGTGACATATGGATTTATATTTAAGCTGTTGAGCTTGTCTATGATGCCTGAGTGGGGTATTGTGTTGAAGGCTTTAGCCAAGTCCAGGTAGGCTGTATGGACTGCTTTGCCCTCGTCAGTGGCTCTAGTTACTTTCGAAAAAGTCAACCAGGTTCAAAAGGCAGGATCTGCCCTTTACAAAGCCGAACAGGGTGGGATCAAGTGTCTGTAGGTCTCCAATGTCTCTGTTTATGAGTTCCATAATGATTCTTTCCATAGCTTTGCAGACCAGGCTGGTTAAGCTTATGGGGCGGTAGTTACCAGGGTCTGTAGAGGTGCCTCCTTTGTGGAGTGGGACCACTGTTTCTGTACATCAGTGTTCAGGTGCATATCCTGTAGTAAGGCTAAGGTTAAATAGCATTTTTATGTGCGGGTTTAGCTCCTCTTGGAGTTCACGTAGCACGCAACCCGGGATACCGTCAGGTCCCATTGATGCTGTGTTTTTAGCTTTGCTGAGGGCGGTTCTCACCTGGACATCTGAGATGACAGGGAGGTTACATTCAGCTGGGATAAGTATTTCTTCTTTTGGGGGTGAGGGAGGGGAGAAATTTGCACTGAGCCTGTCTGCCAGTTGGCAATATCTGTGGGTTCAGTGTATTTTTTGTCATTGTGAACTAACTCTGAGCATATCTGAGGGTTTCCACCCAGGTTTCTAACATAGCAGAAGAAGGCCTTGTGTTTATCTTTTGTGTCCATAGCGATTTTTCTCTCAAAGTTGGCCTTGGATGTTTTTATGAGAGAACGTAGCTTTCTACTAGTGCTGATCAGAGATGCCTTCTCTTTATGGGATTTTGCTCTGTCGTGCAGTAGTTTCCTTCTTTTGTTATACAGTTTGTTTATGGCTGGGGTCCACCAGACAAGACGCCTGCCCTTGGTGGAGAGGGTCTTGGTTTTATTTGGGATTGCATGATCCATGCATTCTTGGAGATGTCCGTAGAAAGCATTTGTGAAGGATTCAGCATTGTGGGATGTGATTTCCACTTGCCCACTGGGCTTAAATGATACCATCTCAGTCTTAAGAAGTGTAAAGTCGGCTTTTGAGAAGTTTTTCACTGTAGTCTTTTGTGTTGGGGGTGGAGGTGGGATATGTATATCCGGGTGATTAGTTTGTGGTCAGATCTCACTAGTGAGGGGTATACTTCCGGTGTGGAGCACTTTGTCCCCATGTTTGTGATGATCAGGTCTAGTATATTATCTCCTCTTGTGGGAGAGGTGACTAGCTGTTCCATTGCATTTGAATTTATGAATTCCAGGAACCTTTGGGCTAGGGTGTTAGGGCTAGAATAATGCATCCTGTCTATGTTAGGGTAGTTGAAGTCTCCCAATATGATGGTGTTTGGTGAGACATTTATATCCTCCAATGTCTTCAGGAAGGCTGAATGGGGTTCCTGAGATTGGGAAGGTGGTCTGTAACATGCTACCAATTGTATAGCAGATTTGCCTATGGTTAGTTGCACCTGGATGGTCTCTGATGCTTCATGTGTTGCCACTAACTTGGAGGTGTGGGTGTCCGTGATGAATATGGACACTCCTCTTCCCTTTTTAGTTTGACTCGAGTTTTGGGGCTGAAAAGCATGATACGAGGTATAGCCTGGTAGCGCTGGGGTGCTCTCAGGAGCCTTGAACCAGGTTTCAGTTACTGCACAGACATCGATGTTCTCCATACTGAGGAGTGCTTCGAGAGCCTGCATCTTGAGATTTAGACTTCTGGCATTGAGCAGCATTACCCTTAATATTTTTCCATTTTTGTTTTCTAAGGAGGTGGGTTTGTCTTTTGAGCCTTGCCTAAAAAAGGCACTATGGGGGTGGCAAGAGCCTTAGCCAATATCCGGAAGCCCAGTGGTGACAGGTGCAAGCCGTCCCTTGTGAAGCAGCGTGCTTGTCCAGCATGTCATCCCAAGCAGACAGACATTGGATCCCCCTAGAATGACACCAGTAAATGAGCCAATTATTAAAGCTGACCATCTTGTCTTTGTATTGTGGCATCATTCTTGGTGAGGGCAAGATGCGGGTCAGGGTCATACCAGCCTGGGCTACATAATCAGAGAGCACCTCTATGTCTCTTTTCATGTAGTCCAGGGAGGTATGTCTCAGGTCATTCACGCCGGCATGGACAATGACAGAGTCATATTTGTACTTGCTTTGGAGTGACCTGAGTGCGTGTGTTATGTGGCGGATCCTAGCTCCCGATAGGCAGCTCACTGTTACCCTCTCCTTGTTCAGCCTGGTAAGCGGAACATCAATGTGTCTGACTATAGAGTCACGTATTACTAGTGTATCAGGCATGGTGTTTGGCCTTAAAGGCTGTGATTGTTTGACACACTGATTTATTGAAGTATGTGTTGCATGTGTTATGTTTTGAGGTGGTGGATTTTTGGGTGTCTGCTTTGGGAGCCTTTGTTGTTTTGGTAAGTTTTTTGTTAGAGCCTCCGAGTATGTCTTTGTGTTATTATGTGTTTGGTTTGCAGTTGTGGTAGGTCTATGTGGGACTGGGTTTGCTGTGTGTGTGGTTACCTTCTCCTCCTGTCTGGTCTTGCCAGTCCTGAGTTGAGAGGGTTCAGCCTCCAGTATGGCTATATAGTTGCATCTCTCACATGTATTTGTTGGGAGGAGGAGAGGGTTGTTTGTGTACATGAGACAATTGTAGCATTGTCTCAAGATTCCCAGATTAACTAGCTGAACCGGAGAGGATGCTAGTAATCTACCACTCGACATGCTAGAATATTATAAGGGAGTGCTGTGCCTTTAAGGGAAGTGGGTACTTACAGGGGTGGTAGGTGGATGTAGTGCTTACTTTAGTTTGAGAGTGCTTACTTAGAAGAGAGGTTTTGAGAACAAATGTTAGGCTTATAATAAAGCGAGTAGACTGATTATTATAAGAGTAGAGCTTTCTTAAGGGAAATTTGAAGAGCAGACTTGGCAGAGCCAGAAAAAGTTTAAACTTGTTTAACCGGCGCTGCGCTATGCGCACAATCGTGCAAAGCTGTGCAAACGTGGAATTTAACCAGGGAACTTCAAAAAAGCTAGAAATGGTCCAAAACAACCAATTACTACAAGCTCTTGTGCTGAGGTCACTCCTTCAGGGACAGATAGGCTGCTCAAGGCTCCCCACTCCCACTGGTGAGCAAAAAAGTCCTTCTATCCATGTAAGGCAATGGACAACACAGGAACTACACCACAGCCTAGAATACAGCAAAGCCTGCATACTGGTCTAAACTAGTTGAGGAGGGGCGGGAAAACAAGGATTTTTTTTTTTTTTTTTGTTTTTGAGATAGAAAGCACACAGAAATGCAGGAAACAGTAATAAATCAGTTACACGGGCTAACACACTTTAGTGGGCAGCCTCAACAGTTAAATTTAACAAACAAACAAACAAACTTTCGACCAATTTTCGACCAAATGTAACTTTAAGTGCAGATAATATATAATGCAACAAACAGCTAAAAAAACAGTTTAAGCTTGTTCAAAGTAAGCAAGAGAAGGTATTTTAGGTAAAAAACAGCAAAAAATACTTAAATCATGAAAGTAGTCGCTTTTCTCAGTTCTCTGCTGCTAGGACCACTCTGCAGGACCACGAGGGGCTGTTTCAGAGTAGTATAGCCAGAAAAAAAATGCTCAGAGGCGGATTTTAAACAGGGAACTTCAAAAGAGCTAGAAATGGTCCAAAACAACCAGCCACATTTCTGGCTCTTTTATAAGACACATTTACATAGCTGGACAAGACTTGTCTTAAGTCTTTGTCCCTTAGTAACATAGGCCAGAACTCTCGGACTTTCCTGACCACCTCATCCGTTATCATATTAAATGTAGTAACAAAATAGATTTCCTTTTTATCTGGTGTCTTTTGTACTCCATTTGTACTATTCCTATTCCTTTTCTTACAAAACACCTACAAATTCCTATTATTTCCTTTTGAACAAACAGGATTTCTATTAACAAATCTCTTATTTATAATTTTAAGTTTTGCCTCACTCATCATATTCACATCATATCCTCTCTCAATAAACATTTTTTCTGTCTCTAAAATTTCATTATTAAAGGCATCATCACTACTACACAATTTATCAGTTCTTGAGAATTCATTATATGGCAATACTGAAATTAAATGGCATGGGTGACAACTGCTCCCAAAAAGAAACAAATTTATCTGCTCTAACTTCCTATGTATTCCAGTGTCCAGTCCATTAAGTTGGATATCCAGAAAATTTACCTGAGCACCCATCTGAATACCATCAAACTGGAGACGCATATTATTCACCTGTAGGTCTTCAACAAAAATAGGGGGTCCCCTTCAAAACATCTAAAACCCATAACATCTAATTTCATAACATTGAGACCAGAACATCTAAAACCCAAAACACTGAATTTCATAACATCTAACAGTACAAGTCACATGAAAATAACATCCCCTCCACATATAACGACATATAATGACACCAAACTACCAAACACACTTTTTACTACGTTTATGCAGAGGTTCTTGATACAGTGGGGTTAGGAAATTAACTTTTTCCCACTGTAGTGCGATCTTAGAGTTGGTATATTTAATTTACGGGGGGGGAGCAGGGGGCTTGCCCCCCTGCAAAAACGTAGTAAAAATTGTGTTTGGTAGTTTGGTGTTGTTATATGTGGAGGAGGTGTTATTTTCGTGTGATTTGTAGTGTTAGATGTTATGAAATTCGATGTTATGGGTTTTAGATGTTCTGGTCTCAATGTTATGAAATTAGATGTTATGGGTTTTTATATGTTTCAAAATAGTCCCAAAATAGGTGCCCTAGGTTGATCACCCTGACACAAGAAAATCAAGTCATCCATAAATCTGAAGTAACAAATTACCTCAGACTTATAAAAATCATGTGGGTATATGTACTCTCCCTCAAACATAGCCATAACTAAGTTTACATACATAGGGGCAAAAGCCGCCCCAATAGCAGTGCCTTGTAGTTGATGGAAAATCTCCCCATTAAACACAAAAAAAATATTTTTCAAGGAAAACAAAAGCAAATCCATAAGAAAATGAGATTTGGGATGGTCACCTAAAAAATGAAGCAAGGCTGACATACCTACACTATGTTTAATGTTAGTGTAAAGACTTTATACATCAAGACTCAGCCAGTGCATATTGCTATTAAATGTTATATCCTTAATTTTTTCTTTAAAATCCTGGCTGTCTTTAATGTAAGAAAAATGCCCACGACATAAGTTTTTAAATATTCATGCAGTAAAATGTCAACATTTTTCAAAAAGTATTTCTCCGCTGAAATAATAGGTGTACCACTTAAATTTTCAAAACCTTTATGTATTTTGGGTAGACAATAAAATACCACAATACTATGTTCAACATTAAATTTCTTTTCAACATCATGAGCAGAAAAATAACCTAACCTATGCCCCTTTTCAAGGAGACATTGATATTCTTTAACAGATTCATAATATTTCAAAATATCACACTTTTCATATATTTCTTTGTTATTTAAGTGGGCATAACACGTTTAAATATTGAGTATAAAGTAAAACAACAATATAGTTGCCTTTACACAGGCAACGTAGTGATCACCAAATCAGGTAAAAATGTTACTTGTATATCCAGTGAATTACTGAATGAATGTTCTTTATTTTGGAATAAGTAAACTACTAATAACTCGATCATAAACACTACCAAAAACATAATTGTGCTGTTTGGCACACTTCAGTGCTGTAGAACTGCCACCAGAGTCATCATCACAGACCCTTGTACTACACTTAATAACTACTCAGAGATATTTTGCCTTACCTTAGATCCCAACTTGACTTTAATCCTCTGGGGTGCAATAATAGTAAACAAAATAATAGCTCATCTTAAAATATCATATAAAATCTTTAACTTACTAACATTAGATGCTAGGGGAGCAATTGCTGTAAGTACGCTGATAGCCAAATATATAGCAAATATATGATAGTAAATTAGAATATACACTCCCAGAGAGCAAAAGTGCTAGACCTCAAAGTACTTTTTTTGAGATTGCAGTACAGTGAAGATCGGAATATTTGCCTTTTCCTCACATTAGTGCGATCTCGGTGTTGGAATGTATATTGAGCAGGGGGTGTGGGGGGCACAGCCCCCCACAATAATGATTTCAAGGTCCGGCATTTTCGCTCTTTAGAGCATTCGCAATTTTAAAACTTTCTGTCTTCTAATATAAACCCACTCCCAATAATTTATTTTTCATCCCAACATAAAACTAACCTAATGCAAACAACAAAGAATACAATTCTAAGATTTGTCTTCCTGGCCAATCATAGAGAGCAGCATTGCTTTATCACAGCAAAATGCAATTGGCTCCCTGTTCAAGCTAGACCTTTCCCAGCAACTGAATACACTGACCTACAGATTGCTTAGTGACACTTATGACCTCCGTTAAAAACAATACTTTTTGAAAAGCAGCAAGTTTAGTCTCTTCAAAGTACCTATCAACTGCAGATAGTTAGACCTCCCTTCAAATTAGAAATCACAGAAAGAACCTTTGCCAGAATGACTCCAGCCTACCGGAATGACTTACCCAAGGACTTCAAAGCTTTGATGACCTAATAACATTTTAAAAGATTGTTAAATCTCACCTAGTCAAGGTAAATAAATCAAAGGTGCTGCTAATGTTTTCATATACTGTGGCCTCTACATTTTTGATTACTCTGCTTCTGATAATCTTTTATTTACTGCATGAAATGACATCTGCTTCAAAGTTCACTGAGGCATTGAACCCTAACTGGTGGCTGTCTTATTCACATATAGCTACTGTATTACCACTAACTGCAGCCCTGTTTGCTATTATTTTTATTTTTGTTTCAGTCATAACATTTGCTGCATATATCTACTGCTACCAAAGTTCAGTCATCCTAAAATACGTCATTGTGTTTGTACCTGGTCCTACCTCTGGCTCCTCAATATATAAGTAATTTACCTGCATTACATTTTCCTGTACTGCACTGAAAATACAACATTTATACTAACTGTTTTGTACCGTGTTGCATTACTATTTATTATAATTATTTTCATTCTGCAGCATCACTCTTACAACATATGTATTCCTGTTTCTGGATTTTTTTTGCCACATAATCTAATGTAAGCATGCTCTGTGATTTTAATACTATCACATATTTTAATGTATTCTTTATATCTGTGGTAATTGTAGTCATCTTTGTACCCAGAACATGGCTGAAAATGGTCTTCGGACCAGCTTACCTAGTTAACAAACTGAAATATATAAATAAAAATACACAAATATTCTATAGCTGGGGCATGTGGCAATGGATACTGATGAAACCAGGTAAGCTTGTAGTATCACAATAAAGAAGAAGTGGAAACTATTAAGTTATCATTATGTACTGATTGTGTTTCTCTGACATTGTTTATGTAAGCTTGTATGTTTCTTTATTAAGTTAGTCTGTACATGACATGTAGTATGACATCATTATGTGATGGCACTACTTTTGTGTTTTACAATTATGCTGTGAAAGGTCATACCCACTTAAACTAATGATAAGAATACTGAGACTGCATAATGAGCATTGTGGTTGTATAACATAAGTAAGAAAAATAGTAGTGATAATTATACGTATATGTCCTTAATATTACTTTTCCATATATTATGTTTTTATGTTATGACAAGGTGAATAATGCAATATACTAATAAGAATGTACAGTATGATGTGTACTATGTAGTACTTAATGAAATTTTGACAAAAAAATGTTTTTGTTAATTAATTTTCTTTATGATAATACAGTGGTTATATGTTTGTTTATAAACTTACTTTTTAGTTTATTCACTAAAAATTAGATACTGATTGGACGCCTTTGCTGATAACTGCAACATGCAAGGTTAGCCGGACCCAGTACATGGAAGTTACATGCAAGCACCTGGCATGTTAAGCATCAGTCATATATTTGGGTGACTGTACACATGTTATGTTTCTTGAAAATGTGACATTGTACAGACCCCTTCCCTGACGTATATGGTATATAGTGAATACAGTTTCCAGGAGTGGTATTTTGGTACTGTTTCTGTACAGGGGTTTGGTGTATCATTCTAGATTTTCATTTAAAATGTAACAATTCTGCAGAAGAATACCTTATGTGTTGCTTTGGGAGTAAAAGCAGCTGTAAATGTACTACAATGAGTAATCAACCTGTATGTTAGTGGTATATGTTTTAGACAACATTAAAGTGATATATTACATGTCAGCATTGTGTGTCATATACTCCAGAAGGGTACTAATAACCACAGCATGTTTAATTTAAATGAGAACTGCATTTCACTGATTGTGATTTTTTTTAAAATTTCAGCACCAGTGCAGCTTAGAGCAGCAGTACGTTAACAGTGGAACTAGAGTATATAACAAGGGGTACACTGCCATTTTCAGACAGAATAGGTATTCACAGTGAATGTCTTGTATGGCACTAGTGGGGCATTTCTGAGAGAATCATTAAGTTATTCCCCAGTGCTCTGAGAGGTTTCATTTTGAAGCCAATGATGGGTGTTATATTTTCTCTCTGGATATTCATGAAGAAAATCATCATCAGATGCCTTCTTAAAATACTGAAAGGTGTTTTATATATGTGTGTGTGTATGTGTGTGTGTGTGTGTGTGTGTGTGTGTGTGTGTGTGTGTGTGTGTGTGTGTGTGTATATATATATATATATATATATATATATATATATGTATGTGTGTGTGTGTGTATATATATATATATATATATATATATATATACATGTGTGCCAAGATGGCAAAACAAAATACATACATCAAAACATAAAATATATTGTGGAAACAGGTGTAATGCAAAGAGTAGATATTTAACAAAATTCTGACAAAAATCTATTTTTTTATTAATTTTCTTTATGATAACACAGTGATTGTATGTTTGTTTAATATGCCTGTTTGTTAGTTTATTCACTAAAAATATGTATACTGATTGAAGTCCTTTGTTATAACAGCACTGCACATGCAAGGTAAGTGGGACCTAGTCACTGGAAAAGTTATATGCAACCACTTAGCAAATCACAAAGTATGTGAAGTACAGAAAGAGAGTATGAGTCTAAGACGTAATATTTCATTTAACAGACATATTCTAATATAAGTCACAGACATAATAGAGTGATACAATCAGATGAGTTTGTTTACAATTGCATGGGCATGAAATAAATGCACTATAGAATGGACTATTTTAAAGTTAATAAAATGGCCACAAACATACATAGTCAAGAACTTTCTTTTTGTAAACTACTCATCAAAGCTGTGCTACCCATTACATCTCGTGAAGGAAAGAGAGATAGTATTGGAAAAAAGTGGTGAGAAATAACTAACATGAGGTGGAGGTATACACAAGGGCAACAATAATAACTGAATACAATATTAGAATTGGAGAGGGGAATAGCTTAGAGAGGCATGGGATGTAGTAGCCATTATATCTGAAAAAATACATATGTTTTGTTCAAGCAAGTGAGAACGGTATGACTTCTTGAATGAGAGCAGGTTATCTGCCAACATGATGAGCTCTGAGAGAAAGTTCCAGTAGGCTGATTCCAGCAAGAGTAAAGGAAGGTCTACAAAGGAGAGAATCTGAGTTTTGAAGAGAGTAATTGGTGGTTTGATACACAATTTATTGCATAGAGGAGGGTATTATCTTTTGTTAATAAGTTTATGTGCAAGTGTATTGAGGATTAGAGTAGCTCTACCACTGCCTGTTAGCCATTTTCCTTTGCTCAGAGTGGTGTAGTGGTGTTTAAATCTACTGAAAAGTTTTATAAATCTAACAATTTGATTTTCAGTTGTAGCTTAAGCTTTTGTGTGTTAACCCCAGGGCTTTTAATGGTTCAAGTATTGGAAGAAGAAAATAAATGACTATACCTTGGCAAACCTCTGTAGTAAGAAGATGAGAGACCTTATAGGAATGCTTTAGTTGAGCCAAACCTTTTTGGATTTAGGTTTCAACACGTTTATGGAAGAAAAACTTTTGGTCAAAAAGAAATCCTAAATATCTTTGTTCAGACATACAAGGGAAAGAAGAGCTTGCGTGGCCCACAATGGTAATATTGTGTAGGCAGTTAAGCTTTTGATGAGTGTCAAATAGAATCAATGAGCTTTTTGAGCATTAACATTTTGCTTTTGTGTAGGCAATTCCATATGGCTATGAAGTAAGTCAGGAGTCCTTTCTGTAGACAGGAAGCATGTTTATTAAGAAGAACAATGCCATCAGCATAAATGATGGTATGAGAGATATCCCAGGGAAGACTAGTAAGAAAGAATGAAAAAAAAAATAAATTAACCCAGCACAGAGCTTTGAAAAACACCTTTGTTGCAAATACCAGCGGTATTATTAGTAGGGAGATTAAAGGTATGACTGTAGAGGTAATTTCTGAACCACTGCAAGACTTCATTAGAAAAACCTGCCTCACTAAGCTTGTGAAATAGGAGGGTGTGATCAACAGTGCCAAAAGGCTTTGCTGAGATCAAGAAAGAGAGTGCATAAAAGCATTTTAAAAGGAGGAGATGCACCAATATCCTGGAAAAAAGTAATGGTGGCTGTAATACCTAAAGATGTTAAAGACCCATGAGAGCTAGCCCATTTCAATTCCAAACGATGATTATAAAATGTTTATGTCCATAATGGCTAAAGGAATGGGAAAGGTGATGCCAAAATTGATAGATATTGATTAATGTGGTTTTGGGGAGGGGAAGCAAACATTTGACAACATTAATAGAACAGTAATGATACAGAGGAGAGCAGAATGTAAGAATATAATACTGTTGTTGGTGGGTCTTGTTGTAGTGAAAGCATTTGATAGCAAAAGCTAGGATTTTATGAGTAGTACAATGGAAGCATTTGCATTCCCATGATAAAATTATAAGGTTTTTAGGAGGATATATGAGGGATTGGAGACAGTGATTAAAGTGTCAGGGTCCTTCACTTATAGGTTCTGTTTGAACAGAGGAACAAGGCAGGGATGTCCTCTTTCACCTTTGTTATCTGTGTTATATTTAGAACCATTAGCAAAGAAAGTAAGAGTCTCAGAAATTCAAGAGTATATTTGGTATGGTAGTCAAGAAAATTGGCTTTATTTGCCGATGATATTATTTTATACATGTTAAAACTAGAAAAGGACATTTCAGTGGTGTAGTACATTCTGAAAGGGTTTCAAGTCTTTCAGGATACAAAATTAATGTAGATAAAACAAAGGCAGTAGCTGTAAACAATGTACCCACACAAAAATTGTTCCAGCATTACCCATATTTGTGGGGGCACAATAAAATGAAGTACTTAGGGGTATGGATTAAAAAGGATTCTGTTTTGGCAGCTAAGGATATGTGGGAAGAGATTAAACAAAAGATAATATAAAAACTGAGAAATTGGAAGCTCTGTTTTATAGAGAGGGATAACAAGATATAAGCAGTGAAAATGATTTAGTCCCTTTAGCTTTATACACAGGTCAAGCACATTTTTATCAACCAGATAAGTCGTGGATAGCAATAAATAAAGAGTTGAAGGATTTTATCAGGGAGGGGAAGAAGGTAAGAGTCAAATGAGATAAGTTGATCCTTCCAATAGAACAAGATTTTGGGAATACCTGATTTGAAGGGGTATTTCAGAATACATAGTTAAGGTTCCTATACATAGTGTGACGTCCCCACTGTGAGACAGTAATCAAGGAGCCTGAATCCTCACCACTGACACTGGCGAGGGAGGTTCACTTGGAACAAAAATGGATGCACACAATATTTCCAGCTGCAGCTCTCTACACCAAGCACAATTACCCTTAAGAGCACACAGGGAGCACACTCAGTCCAGGGTCTGGGTTTCTCTCTCTGTCTCTCTCCAGGTCCCCATTAAGACTCCTCACTGGCACAGCTACAGAGTTGAGACCTCAGCCGAGTGTCCAAGCCAAGATGTTAAGTTGTCAATCTTGCCTTCGTTCTTGCTGGTTGGGATCGGAGCCGATCCTCGGCTCAGACCCAGCCATCTTCAATAGCTCGAGAGCTGTTTACTGGCTTGAGGCTACCCCTTATCCCATGATGCTTAGCGCTAGCTACCCAGATCTCGTTTACTGCTTCAGCTGCGAGGTTCGTGGTACTGGCTCAGGCTCGTATATTTTTCTTCTACTACCTTCTCAGTCAGATTAGGGATTTTGTTCTGTCCTTATTGTATTTGTCTAGTAGTCGCTAACTAGTGGTGATAGTTCAGTGTGTTTTTGTGGGCTTTTCAGAACTCGTTTTAGTTAGAGAGTTCTTCCCCTCCCCCACCTCTCCCTTTTCCCTTATCCATTAGCTTACTCTGTAAAAATGTCTTCCTTTCCTTGTTTTAGGTAGCTGTTTTAGTTAGAAGCTTCCTAATTCCTAAAAAAAAAAAAAATAAGATATATCCTTATCTTGTAGTATATTGCGTCTTATTTGTGGATTGTGTGGTAGTGTTTACTGTTAGTTTACTGGTATTTCTTATTGTATATTATGTCTAAGGAATCCAAAGTGTCGGGATTCAAGAAGTGTGACTCATGCTGTCGGAAGATGTCTCTGACAGATGGGCACACTTCTTGCGTCTATTGTCTAGGTGCTGTACACCTGCAAGACTCTTGCTCTATCTGACATGCATTTAGCCCAAGAGTTCTGCAGGAGTGCAAGAATAAACTTATTTTGAGAGGGCTGCTTAAGCCTCAGGACTCACCGGCCAAGACTTTGCCAGTGAAGTCTCCTAAACCGGCCAAATGGTCTGCTCCCAGCTCGGAGCCGTCATCGGCCCAAGGCTTACCTTCCCCTTTGGTTCAGGCAGGAACTGAGGAAACTGCTTCCCCATTGGCTCCAATAGTCCCCTCGGAGCCGTCAAGGACTCAGAAAAGACCGTGGTCCCCTTCATTAGAGTCCATTCATTCGGCTCCTTGGTCTCCCATCCTGCAAAGTGACCGTAGTCACAGATCTTCACACTCCTCTCGGTCCTTCAGGCTCTCAGACCATGGTGTGGAGAGAGTGGTCAGCAGGTTATTGAAGTTGCAGGCACTGGCCAAAATGTTGTCCAGCCCCCTTAACAGGGGTTGGCTCTGCCTGTTTCTATCGATGTTCCTCCTCTGACTCCCTTGAGTTCGGAGCTGGAGTTTCTTGGGGTTCGAGTTGTGGAACCGTTGGCTCCGATAATGATCTCTCCTTCGGATCTGTCGTCGGCTCCGATCCCATCGATGGTGCCTTCCATCAAGGGATCTGGGCACCGAGACTCCCTCGTCGGCTCCAAGGGGGCAAGTGGCATCGGACCCTTGTCCGACCCACTCTCCCTCTTGGAGCGTCGGTGCAGGTGAGCTCGGCTCCTACATCGGCCTCGGAGCCGTCTCCCTCGGTGCGGAGGAGGATTCCAATCTCCTTGGAGCCGGAGCCTTCTCTTCATTATGGCAGGGACGCCTTCGATGTCATGAGGAGTGTGCTGGCCTCTCAGCCAGCTCCATCTTTGACCCCACTGGCTCCGTCCCCCGTAGTGCCTGCGTCAACCTCTGCCCCTCCTCCAGACCCCAAGCGTGGGGAACCAGCGCTTCAGGGCACCCCATTGGGTGTTTCCTCTTCCTCCGAGGCCTCCCCTGATCATTCAGAGGAGCCCCCTCAGAAGAAGAAGTGCAAGAGGAAGCACATTGACTCCTCTGAGTCTGTCACTTCGGATACGGATTTGGATGAGTCGGAAGGGTCCCCGAGATCCCCCTCTGAAGATGTTTCCTTTTTGGACATCCTAGAAATACTTAAGCAGAGGGGGAACTGGAATACCCAGCCCCTACCAAGGACAAATCTGTATTCCTGGATGCGTTCGGTTCCCGACCTTCCACCTCCTGGGTTTCTCCACTCTTCGATCCACTAATGTCTGTGGTAGCTCGAAGGGCTTGGTCAGACCCGGATACAGTGGAACCAACCCCGAGGAGACCAGCCAAGTTTATTACTGCACCCCCTGATAAGCAGTTCCTTACTACGGGTGTTCCGGTGGATGCCATGGTGGTAGCAGCAGCCACTAAAAAGGAGTTAGCGGAAACTTCTTCTTCTGTCAATCCTCCTAACAAGGAGTCCAGGACCATGGACAGATATGGGAAGCGAATGTTTGCTTCAGCGACCTTTTCCATGAGGTCACTGAATTACTTATGCCATTTCAACAGGCTTCAGAGGGATCTCCTAAAAGAGCTCGGAGATACCCTGCAGGATCCTTCAGCTGAAGGGGCCCAGGCTAAAGTGGCTTCTCAGCTGGTAACCCTTAACTCAGTAGTCAACTCCTCCATGAGGCTCATTTCCTATGCAGCCGATGGGGCGGGTAGAGCCGCAGGCACAGGCGTGGCACTTTGGAGACATGCATGGATGTGGCTGTGTAATTTTGTGGAACCCTTCAGAGCGTCATTCACCAACACTCCCTTTGACGGTTCCTTTCTTTTTGGACCACAGGTGAAAGACACTCTTACTAGGTGTGAACAGGAAGGCAAGACTCTCTCTGCCGTGGGAGTCCGTTTTTCCACTTCCTCTAGACCATTCCCCAAAGGTCAGAAGAGTGGAAAGATGTGGTTTTGGAAATCCCAGGGATCTTCGCCTGACACATGTAGTGATTTTTCCTCCAGGGACAGAGGAGGAAATAACAATAATAACAGACGCCGCCCTCGTGGCAGAGGGGGTCCGCAGAACCAGGGCAGTAGAGAATCCTTCTTTGACAAGCCCTTCCCTTATCCCTGAGGGGTTGCCCAACTGTCCGTCTCTGGAGGCAGTCGGGGGAAGACTTTCATTGTACCCAAAAGCCTGGCTAAGCATAACGCAAGACAAATGGGTACATTCAATAATATCCAGAGGATACAGAATTCCTTTCGTTCAGCCCCCTTTACCGTCATGCAAGTCCCTCCCAGATGTTCCACCCAATCTGAGGGACCAAGCAGTTATAGAAGTTTCAAAACTGCTAGAAAAAAGAGTCATCCAGGAAGTCCTGGCAGACCAACACGGATCCAGAACTTACTCAAGGTTCTTTCTGGTACCAAAAAAGACAGGGGACTGGAGACCTATTTTGGATCTCAGCAGACTGAACAAGTCTGTTCAAAGAACAAAGTTTTGGATGGTCATGCTACAGTCCATTCTACCCTTTCTGGGTCAGGACAATTGGATGGGCTCTATAGATCTCCAGGATGTGTACTATCACATCAAAATGAACAGACGCTCCAGGAGGTTCCTTCGCTTCCGGCTGGGATCCAGTCATTACCAGTTCAGAGCTCTGCCCTTTGGTCTCAGCCCCCAGGGTGTTCACCAAATGTATGGCAGTGGTCACGGCTCACCTGAGGCATCAAGGATTCCAGGTGTTTCCCTATCTAGACGACTGGCTCCTTACTGCTACTACCAGGCATCAACTCCTTCAAGCCAGGGACTATACAATCTCAATTTGCTCCCAGCTGGCCATTACCATAAATTTCGAAAAATCTGCCTTGTTGCCCTGTCAATCTATTACTTATATAGGAGCAGACTTAGATACAAGGAGCATGTCCGCAAAGCTGCCTTTGGACAGGATGTCCACTATTTGTCAGCAGGTTCATGTCCTCATGCAGTGCAAAAGAGTGCAAGTCAGGTACGTCCTTCAGACTCTAGGTTCTATGGCGGTGGCAATTCTTCTGATACCCCTGGCCCGCTTCCACATGAGAATCCTGCGGTGGTTTCTGTTCACGCAGTGGTCCTTTCAACAGCTTCCCATGTCTCACATGATCATCATCACAGAAGCATGCAAAAGGCACCTTTCCTGGTGGATGGTCTCCCCACTAGTGATTCAGGGCAGACCCTTCATTCAGCCTCCTCCGGTTGCTAAAGTGACCACGGACTCCACCCTGATAGGGTGGGGGGGATTATCAGGGAAGGACAGTCCAGGGCACTTGGCAGGCTCACGAGTACCATCTGCATATAAATATCCTAGAGATGAGAGCCATGCTCCTAGCATTGCAAGCTCTTCAGGACTCTCTCCCTCGGGGACCATTGCAATTCAAACCAACAACATGTCAGTGGTGTGGTACATCAACAAGCAGGGGGAAACCAGGTCCTACCCCCTATGTCGAGAAGCCCTCAGACTCTGGCAGTGGGCGATTTCCTCCCAACAATTTCTGATTGCAACGCACATCCCTGGGACGTCCAACGTCATAGCAGACAGGTTCAGCAAAGCTATTCTCATGCCATACGAGTGGTCTCTGAATTAGACAGTGGCAGATTTGATCCTCCGCAGATGGGGTCAGCCTTGCTGCAACCTTCAACAGCAAATGCAGCAGCTACTTCTCCCTTCTTCCGCTTCCTGGTCACCCTCCCAGAGACGCTCTAGTCCACGATTGGCCTCAGGGACTTCTTTATGCCTTCCCTCCATTTCCCCTGATACCGAAACTCATTCAGAAAGCTATGCCGTTGGGTTGCAAAATGATCCTCATTGCCCCTTACTGGCCTTGACAGATATGGTTCCCTTTTCTGCAGCATTACCTTCTCGAGCGGCCTTGGACTCTGGATCCGATTCCAGACCTACTGATTCATCAATCAGGCAGGCTACATCAATCCCTTCAAACGCTCCAGCTCACAGCTTGGTTGCTCCACTTCCAACCTTAGCCAGGCTTCCCAGTATTTCCCCAGCCATTCGCGACATTATTGTTTCCTCCCATAAGTCAGCCACTAGAAGGACTTACACTAGTAAATGGAAACGTTTTTCTTGTTGGGCAGAGGATAGAAATATAGATCCCTTCACAGCCCCTATCCATGAGATCTTGGAGTTCCTAACAGAACTCTTTCATTCGGGGCCCGCTTCTGCTACAATCAGGGTTAAATTAGCGGCCATTTCAAATTTTCATGTCGGTTTTTCTAATGCCAACATTATGTCTCATAAGCTATGTAAAGCGTTTTAAGAGGGGCTACTCTCCTTAGACCCCCAATGAGAGATCCCCTTCCATCTTGGGACCTTAATTTGGTACTAACCTCATTAATTATGCCCCCTTTTGAACCGACAGCTTCCTGCTCCATTAAGTTTCTATCTTGGAAGACTCTCTTTCTGGTAGCTATTACTTCAGCCAGACGTGTCCCTGAACTTCAGGCACTATCTGTCAATCCTCCATACTTAGTATTTCATAAGGACGGGGTTGCTCTGAGGACTAATCCTTCTTTTCTTACAAAGGTCTGCTCAGAAAACAATTTGAATCAGTCTATAGACCTACCTGTGTTTTTCCCTAACCGCACCAACAAGGCAGAATACAAGTTACATCAATTGGATGTTCATAGACAGTTGCGTTTCTGTCTGCATAGGACGAAGGATATAAGGAAGTCTGACCAACTTTTCCTTTCCTATGCTCGGGGCAAACAGGGTGTCCCAGTTTCCAAAGTGACCTTATCCAGGTGGTTGTTTCATATCATTACCTTTATCTACCAACTAAGGAACAAAGACTTGTCAATCAAACTGAAAGGTCATTCTACCAGGGCTTTAGCCATGTCTGTAGCATTCCAGTCTAGGTTGCTCATGGACTCTATCCGTGCCGCTGCTACGTGGACAAATCCTCATATCTTTATTTCTCATTACAAGTTGGATCTAGTCTCCAGAGGTAGAGCTAGTTTTGGTTCCACTGTTCTAAAGAGTCTGTTCCAGTGAGCCACCCAGGATTGTAGGTGCTAGGGATGCTGTCCCAACCAGCAAGAATGAAGGCGAGATTGACAACTTAACATAAAGAAGTTATGTACCTACCATAACGTTCCATGTTAGTTGTCTTCATCTCACCTTCTTTCTTGCATCCCCCCTCCATCCCCCTATCCTGTTGAACCGAGAAGAGTTCAAATTTTCACTAGCTGAGTGTTTGCTGGTTTGTTTCCTTTATTGACTTAGACAGTAGGACAGGTATGTTAACCATTTGTTTGGAGGGGTTTCTTCCTATAGCTATGTCTGGGTTAGCTATTTCAAACGAGATCTGGGTAGCTAGCGCTAGGCATCATGGGATAAGGGGTAGCCTCGAGCCAGTAAACAGCTCTCGAGCTATTGAAGATGGCCGAGTCGGAGCCGAGGATCGGCTCCGATCCCAACCAGCAAGAAAGAAGGCGAGATGAAGACAACTAACATGGAACGTTATGGTAGGTACATAATTTCTTTTTCTCCAACACTCTGTCCGTGAAATCAGTGCTTTATGCCCCTGCTCCAGGCAGCTGACACACACACACACACACACACACACACACACACACACACACACACACACACTCTTTGAGATTTGATTTTCAACCACACACACACCTGAGAAAGGCTGGCATAGATTTATTAGCTATGTTCCCCTTATGCCCAGACTATAAGGTGGTTACACCACCTCCAGACACTCTAAAGCCAGCTACTCTAAGACTCTTGCAAGGGTACCCAATTATACTGAGTGAAATTAATATTAATATAAATGGTAATGTTGACCAAACAGCAAGGATTTCAGGAGTGGCCGCAGTGTCACCAAATAAATATAAGTACTCTCAAAGGTTAAAAAGTTCTCTAAAGGACCAGCCACAATGAAAAGTTTAAATGTATTTAATAATAAATAATAAAATAACATGAAAATATGAAATATCTCTTTACAGTAAACACCAGAGTTTCAGTCACTGGAAATAATAAAATAACACAGATGAATACATTTACACAGATACTGAAAAACAGTACTTAACTAACCTCACTATATTTTCCTGACTGATCTAAAGAATTACTATTCCCTGGTCACTTACTAGAGCAAGGCAAGATGAAGTAGGTGAACTTGTCCTTCTCTTTCAGGTTCCAAAACCAGACTGCAATTAGATTTCAGTCTCACTGAATATTAAAATATTTTTAGTGATAGATTACATAATGACATCATATACATCTGGTCATCTGACTTCTGGTTCCCATGCTACCCACCTGGGGTAGAACTGTCAGGATTTAGTACATATGTGTCACTAATATACACACAGAGAGCATTGCTAAGATCTGCTGCAGTTCCTGGAAGTCATAAAACAATGTCAAACCCTTCCAAAGTAGCAATTAGTTCACCCTAAAGACAATGCAGAAAGCATTTTGTCTCAGAGTACATTGCAAACTTTAAGATACAATCTTTATGGCCTAATCCAGGTAATTTAATTTCAAACTATTTTCAAAGTTAGGTGGATTGAGATTACCTCTTCTCTTCCAGTATCCTCTGTTAAAACATACACATTTAAAGAGTTACAATAATGCATGCATATTTTTTTTTCCTGTCCAGCAGGGCACACTGTTGGTACATTTTTAACACAAGCACGAATACATTTTTCAATACAAGCATCTGTACAAATCAGTTTGATATACAAATGACATATAAAGTTTTACAAAATTCTGGCTAGCTGTGCTGGCATATGTTACACATCCACTGCCCTACTTCTTATGGCATACCTGACAATACCTCATATTGTCACACATAGCCCAAGCAGTAAAGTATAACTCAAAGTGAAAAGGGATGATTATGAAATTGAGGTCAAGCTCAAGAAACAAGGAGAGACTGGGATTTTGGAATCAGATACTTAATGACAATAAAAATAACTATGCATAATATTATATTCATAAAGTATCAGGAAATATTCTGAGAACTAAACCAGCACAGGGATGGAGAAAAGATATTTTCCTAGTAGGAATGACTGCAATTAGTGGTACAAAGAATAAGCAAGAGGGGACTGGAATTTTCTGGAGGAAATTGGTAAAGAAACCAAGGTACTGGGAGCAAATATAGGGAGGGAAACGTAATAGAATGGGAAAAGTCCAATAATTTGAATGCCTATCAAGAATTAATATCAGAGTGTAGGCAGAGAGAAGGAAATATGGGGATCCTATGTGAACAACCAGCACTGGTATTGTTAGTAGAATGTAGAACAGAAGCTGCTGTTAAATAGGGATAATTAGTAAGGCATACAAAATATTGCATGATAACCATAGGAATCAATCTGAGGAGGTTAGAAAGGATTGGGAAGAGAGACTGGATAAGCAATTCACAAAGAAACAATGGGGGATATATGTATGTCTCCCAAATATGAATCAAACTGTAGAAGATTTAGAGTTTTTGCCAGGAAGTGTTTGCATAGATACTTTTATATCTCAAGGAGACTCAGTTTTCCTCAGGTAGATGATAAGTGTTGGAGGTGTAATGGGGAAAAAGTATGTCCTTAGAGTATAATGAGTTAGAGTACTCTGTAGGGAATTTTAAGTCTGCTGTCAGGAATACTGGGCAAGCAAATGAGTGTAACTAAGGATTTTTTTTTTTCAGCTGGGATGCAAGATTGGAGTTACCTAGATATAGAAAGGCCTTGTTAAGTTTAATTCTGGTAGCTGTCAAAAAAGCAGTTCCTAAAAAATGGAAGTCAAAATCTAAACCAACTATACTTGAAGTAGTGAATATTGTTTCAGAGATAAAGGAACAGGAAATGAGATCTTTAGAAAAGGATATGAGTAAATTACTTAGACAAAATGGAAATCATGAGAACAGTATATGCAGAAAAATGTTTTGAAGGAGGATGGTTTAAGGGAAGGCAGGAAATGAACCTTCCTGGTTTTTGGTTTGCTGCTTTTTCATTTTTAATTTATTATAATGTTACTTTGACTATATGAGATATAACAATATATGTGATGTATAATGTTGTAAATATGAACTTGTTAATATGATTTGATTACCTTTATATAATTGTAAGTTTGTTTTAAAAAAGTAGGAAAGATAGTGTCAGTAATTTTGCCCATGACTGAGTACACCTGATCCATAGGGAGAGGATATGCTTGTACAATATCTATATGCTTGGTTATGTTTTTCATCTTCTACAAAGAAGCAGTTTCTACAGCATCAGGCTATTTGATGTTCTTATCATTTTGTTTCCCACTCTACATCTCACTTACTTGACTCATTTACCTTTTTTTGTAGGATGATTTTCCACTTCTGGCTGCACTTGGGCATAGAACTTCTATCACATCCTACTATTTTTACCCTTTTTATGTTTATGGACTGATACTTATAGGTCATACTCAGGAAAGGAGTCTCTAAGTTTAGACTCCATGTCTGGGTTATGTTTCACATAAATGATACAAGAAGCATTTTCCTTTTGCAGGTGTGCATAGTAGCACGTGTTAGCTCACGTGTTATTTTTATGATTGACTCCTTTGTTTTGGAACTTATTTTCATCTTCCATAGTTCTGGATCTTAGTCTTATCTTCCAAAATGATGCATTTTTAAAACACTATTTTAAAACATTTTTAAAATATTTGTATTTTAAGAATTTGACCCATTTTTCATCTAATTGTCCATTGCATTATAAACAATACATAGAGGATCTGAGATGGAAAAATATAAGTTATCATAGTAATAGGTCCATAGTAGTAGTTGCTTGGTTTTATGTGACTTTTGACCTTATGGCATTGGATCATAGGAAGTTACGAGGCTATTGGCCCTAAGAACTTTATAAACCTAACCAAGAGTTTAGCCCATGTTTAGACAAGTCAACACCTAAAGCCTCTGTCCAGCAGGGACACAGGTGGAATCCCAGGGGTGTATTTTCTCTTTCCCATCCCATTATCCAGATTGCACTTAAAAAGGGATAATAAGGTACTCTGCTTGACATGGAGAGGGAGTCTATTCCACAGATAAGGGAATCTCTGGGGCACTAATCTGTCCTGCCAACAAGTCCTATTGATGTCACAGACCAGGTTCATGTCGCGCATGTGGGTTACTCGAGTGGAGCTTGACTTGCGGATGTGCAGCAGTCCTATCAAGGCAGGGTCTGAGATTGCTTTCTATGCCAGACAGAGGTCACCTCTGAGGAGTTTGTATGAAACTGAGTAGAGGGACAGGGTTTTTAGCCTGTCTGTGTATGGTAGATGTTTGAGGCCCTGGATTCTCCTGTTGAAGAACCTTTGTGGTCTATCTAGCTGCTGCATGTGCTTTGCGAGGTACATGCCAAAGGGGGCACTGTACTCAATAAATGGCCTTATACAGGAAGAATACAGGGATGTTATGACCTCCTTGTCCCTGGATATCCTGCATATCTGATGCTTTACTTATATACTGCATAACTATGCAGGTACTAGCATCAGACATAGATTTTTATGCCATGACAATGTTATAATATAATGGCGAATATGTAGTTCTCATTTTGAGTTTGTCTCTTTTACTGTGAAACCTTTGTACTTTACTACTACATGGCCTTTGTCTAGAGCACACCTCATTGTAATAAATATAGTGGCAGTTAAGTCAGACTATCTTCATTTAAAACTTAAATGCAGATATAGTCATGCAGGCACAGTACAGAAAATTAATTTTCAAGATCACAGATTTTAAGTGCAATTTGAATTTATGACTTCCCACAGATATGATTGGTAGAAATGCAGTTTCTTAATATTTTGCACTTATGCTTTTATTAGTGCAATGTGTAAGAAATGGGCACTTCAAGTACTTTAAATAAATATGTAAAATAAATATGATAATGTTGCTCCATCCCCTCTTCCCCATAACAGAAGTATAATTTTAGTTTGCTCCAGATCTTTCAAGATGTAGTCGTAGAGAATGACATGAAAGCTTTCATCTGTCAGTTCAGATTGTGCAGATACTTCTGTCCTGGGAAATGAGTATGCCTTCTTTATTTGGGAAATTGGTCATTACTTCTGAATTGCACAGCTTTTTAATAGATATTCCAAAGGCACATTACTGGACTTAACTGGATTTTAGGTAACCTCTAACTTGGTATGTTCTGTACCATTTACAATTTCAAGTCATCAGTGGAGTGGTGGCAAAGGAGTTTTTATGTAGCTCAGCTGAAGAAAGGTTTCACATGCCACTTCTTTCCCGACTATGTATTTCTGTTACCCTGTATCCTAAAAATGACATCCTTCCTACCCTAGCTTTTTACCATGCACTAATTTTCTAGTAAAGGAAGCATCAAGTGCACAGTAATTCTAGCTGTACCATGGGATTCACAAGTAAACCTAACACTCATGTTAAGGGCTGAAGTGAAAAAAGGCCCTGTTTCTGTGATGTGGTATGTTGTGATTAGCCGCAGTGAGGAAAGATTTTATCGGCTAATTTTCATGTGTACCTGAATCTCTGTTAACTACTACTAGTGCAGTTCACCACTTTCCTGTTGTAGTTAACAGTGGTGGCCGATGTCATGTTAGTAAAAGCACCCCCCCCTTTTCACTCTCCCACACACAATACACATACACACATACCATACTTCATACCTGTCCCTGTGTTGTCAGAACATCCCAATGTCTCCTTTTCCCTCCCTGGTAAATCACAAATGATTACAATCAGTCATTAATGCCAAACAATCGAGTTTCGCACTTCATATCTTTCAGTAAATGCATGGTAGCTTAAAAGGTGTTATACTAATGAATTTCTAGGTTTGTAAGAGGAGTAAAAAAAATATGCCCCTTTTTGTTCTACCATTAATTTTCTCTTTGTCTAGACTACTTCATGAACTCTTGCAGGCATTGAATAATGTCCAAGATCCTAGAATATCAGTTATTGCAATGGGTTAATGCAGATGTTTCTTGTGGCAAGAGTGCAGGGTTTGAAGCCTTTTCTCCATTTGTAGTTTACTTTTTTCCCCAAGTCTTCTGTATTTTTTTACATATATCCCTGGTGTCTGGTGGTGGCTGAGAGGACTAATGTACTCTTTGGGAGGGTATAGGTTGGAATCCTTTTTAGTTCCTTTAAGGCACACTACTTGTAGTGTCCCTGGTGTTTAGTGCATTTTTTTTATTTCAGTGCCTTTAAGGCATGGTATATAGACTATCCCTGGTATCTAATGCTCACCCCACACCCATACCTACATCTTGTTTAACTGCCCTTAAGGCACAGTAGTGAAGAGTTCTCCCTGGTGTCTAGTGATGTCCTTACATTCACTGCTGTATTCTTAACAGATGCGATTCCCTGCTGTGGAAGCCTGATGTCCTGCCAGTCTACCATAGCCTACCATTGCATTAAAGTATGCCGAATGTCACCCAAATGCTTCTTGCATAGCTTAGGGCATAAAGGTAACATTTAGGTGTACCATCCCCAGAACTTCTTTGCTACCAGTCTGAATGTTTGTTTTTACTGTTGGTCTGTTTGCCTACATCCTTTTTTCTCCAGATGCATGCATTTTTGTGCTACAGGTAACACCTACACTTGTTTACTGAATCCTAGCAAGTTGCAGATGAGTGCAAAGTCGGGGTTTTTGCTTTTTCTTGCCTTTTTTGTACTGTTTGGGGTTAATGTCACCCAGGAAGGGTAAATGCCAGTGTAAGAGACGGATTCCTCATAAAGACAGCCACGATGAGTGTCTTTTTTTCCCTTGGAGATTGTTCAGTTTGTCACGTGTTCATCCCAAAAACCTTTTGCAGTAGGCTTTCTTCCCTTTCCCCGTATCTTGAGAACCAACATCTTAAGCTTCTCTCTGAAGATACAGTGGAAGGACTCTCCCTCCCTGAGGGTCAGCTGTTAGGGAAGAAGAATGTGAAAAAGGTACAACCTGAATCTTCTGCTGTCCAGCCTCTGCCTGGTGTTTCTCCTGAGGCATTATGATCCTGGAGGCTCGCCCAGCTGTGTTGTGGGATTTCTCTTACCATGACTGGGTTGGAGGCCTGTGAGGATCTGGCTGGCAGCACATCCGAAGAGATTTTGCAGGCATCTATTTTGGACATTCAGGGGGAACCACGGTTGATTTTTTTCCAAGGGGCCTAGGGGAGTTCCTCAGATTTTAGTTGGGGAAGAAGTTCCTACTATGGTTCTTGACTGCTGTCCTGGGTCTGAGTCTTCTCAGTTTTATAGGGAGGACATTCTCTTAATAAGGAAACAAAAAAAAAACATGTTTCTTCTTTTCCTAGCGATCCACAAACTGAGTGGCAGGCCTTTAATCAGGGGCTATTTACTGCTTTAATGTCATTAAAACCTCCTCAGGGAGGTTTCAGTTCCTGCTCCTCCTTGGTCCTCTAGTATCCTCAAAAGGCCTAATGAACAGGATTTTTCTGAGGAAGAGTCAGATTCTGATGAAAAATCCCTGACTTATTCTACTCAAATTCCTTCTCCTTTGGACTGTGGGTCAGAGGAGGATGAATCTATTAGTCTTAATGTTTCTTTTGAGGAAATTTCCTTTGGGGACGTAATCTCTAGGATGATGACAATTTTTAAGTGGTATTGTGCTCGTGTCTGATATCCATAAAAGCTACTATGAGGTGCTGCATTTGGAATCTCCTAAACCTGAAGCTATTCCTCTTATTTTGGCTGCTTTGCTGGATGCTTTTTCCAGTGCCTCTCTTGCACCTGATTTTCTGCCCCCTTCTCCCAAGAAGCCTGATATGTTTTATAGGGTACCTGAGGATTGTTATTTTTTTATATAAATGTCCTGCTGTTGACCCTCTGTGGTGTCTGTAGTATCAAATAAGCTATCTCAGTTGCTTTCTTCACCCAAGTTATTGCCTTCTGACAAGGATTGCTGAACCTTGAATAACAGCTTAATTCTAGCTCTCCCAGTGTGAAAATAGAAACTCAGCAGAGAAGGCCAGTAGACTTGTGTTTATGGGTAAATTTCAGTAACTGACTAGTAAGTGTCCTGCCTGGATGCCAGGAAAAAAGATGATACAGAGGACCTGGGAAAAAAAATTAGCTACAAAAAGGGAGGAAGAAACACTCATTGGGTAAAGTTGTGCAGCTGTTCAGCAAAAAGTAATGCAACTTCCAGAATTGAATTCCACTCACCTACAGGAAGATATAAGATAACTGCACACAGACATGGTTAAAATAAATGAAATATCGGTGGAGTATATCACAACAAACAACAAAAGACTGGAACAATGGAAGAAGCTTTAAACAAATATTCAGATGAGGTGACAAAGCTGCAAAAATCAGAGATTAAAATGAAGAAACTCTGGGTGAATATGAGACTGCTCAAGAAGACATGTTTCAAAACATAATAGAATTAGAGGATAGAGCACATAGGGGAAACCTGAGATTTTCAGCTATACCAGAGAAGCTGGAAGGAACAGACTGCATTAATTTTACGAAAGCATGAATAAGCAACTGGACTGATATTCCACAGCAGGAGTTGTTAGTTGAAAGGGCACAACATGAGTATGCTCCAAACATGGCTATGAGAAAGCAACCTAGACCTTTAATAGTAAAAATACAATCCTACCAGCAGAAAGCGTTGATTTTGACAAAGCTGTGGCAGAATGACAAAGTACTAAAAGTGGGAGAGAGCAGAGTGTTTGTGGAGAATGATTACTCATTGTACACTAGGCAGAAGAGAAGCAACTTTATTCCAGTATTCAGGAAATGTCGAGACGCAGGGCAGGTGTGAGATACAAAATGCTGTACCCAACTGTCTTCAAAGTATTCTTCAGTGGAAGGACAAACCAATTTTTTGATGAAGTACATGCTAACGATCCATCAAAAAGAGAGCTGTGAAACAGAAAGAGATTTAGCTTCTTGTTATTCTGTTAATAAAGACCACAGAGAGACTGTGTCTGTAAAACTTATTCCAGTGTTTCAACAGAAATTGTTTGAGTGAAGGAGGGGAGCACAAGAGCTGACTAGAAGAATGGAGAGTACGTTTGAAATGAAGCAGTGACAGGATTTGGGAGATGGAGATGAACAGTAATAAAACCAGTAACTTAAATGTGGGATTACAATGCAATAATTATGTGAGTGAAATATGACAGAACAAGAAAATCTGGCAATATTAGACTTTTTCAGAATCTGTTGTACTTGTAGGGAACTTTAAAGCATATGGCCTACTTCATGTCATTAATGTTCAAAAAATGATTTGGGAAGAGGCAGAGGAATGAGAAAGTTAATTTTGATTAAAGAATTTTTGTTATTGTCAGTATTTTTGTGGTATATGCTTTTCTTTGCATGCAATAAAGATGTTTTTGCAGTTAATTTTAAGTGTAATGAGGATTGTAAACAGGTGTTGCATTTTTTTTCTTTTCTTTCTCCCTTCTCTCTTTCTTCTAGTTCAGTTTTAAGAAATGTAGGCAATGCAGTAAAAAAAGCCTGATTAAAAGAGCATTATGAAAGAAAAATGAATGTGCTTTTTCTCATCCTTGCATGGGGAAATGACTGGGTTAATGGCGTTAGATTGATTTAGTAACATATTTTAAGAGTAAGCCAGTAAATGAAAGAGTATTGCATATTATGAGGCTTTTTGTTAGCAAAAACATGTATGTTCAGCAGCAATTCAACAGATGGTCTTCATGTTTCCATGGAAACAATTTGATAAAGAGAAACTGGCTACCTGGTTCTCATGTTTCCATGGAGATGATCTGATAAAGAGAAACTGGCTACAGGTTGTTGGAGAGTGATTGGCTGAAGGGGAAAAAATGAGAAGAGAAATAGGCTTGGACATAATAATCTCTGAAAGCATTCTGGTGTTTTCCTAGCTGGGAGAGTTATAAATAACAGACAAAACCAATTAGCATTTAGTAGAAGCACAGGCTGCACCATGCGTCTTAGCATGTTTAACCTTTCTTTTAGGTTAACTCAGGTCTCTGAGTGTGGCTGTCAATGTGGGACTTTTGTTCCTATTAGGAGGGTAAAACTTCAGTATTTGAAGATGTACATAGTTTTGTGTGTTAGTGTTGTTAATAGGATTTGGGGGTATCTGTTTTTTTTTTTTTTTTTTTTTGTTTTTTTTGTTTTTTGAGGGCTTTTAATAAAACAAAATGTTTTGCAAGATGTGACATAGACTGAAATTGATATGACAGGAAACAACTGTATGCAAGTTCAACCTGTCAAACAGTGTACACATGTAACACAATACCTGAAACTACACATGTAACAAAAAATGTGCCGCATATAAAAAATGGGAATAATAACTTTCTAATGCAATGATGCTTTCTGCAATGTCTTTAAATGTTGATGTTCTCACAGATAAGTACAAAATAGAGTGGTGAATTATACTAAAAAATGTTGAGTGGAATCCCGTGGTGGTGGTGCAGCGGTAGCGTTGTTGCCTCACAGCAAGAGGTTCTCCCGTTCGATTCTCAGCTAGTGTGCGGGGAGTGCCTTCTGTACAGAGTCTGCATGTCCTCCCCGCGGGTTGAGTGGCGTTCTGAAAGACATGCGTGAATGGGCATGCCTTCGTTGAAGGTTGGGCATCGAGCTGGCAACTCGGCACCGTGAAAATCTACTGCCAATCATTAGTGGACCGGAGTTCCGCTGTGGCGACCCCTAACCGGGAAAAGCCGAAAGACAACAACAACATGAGACACATACTGAACATGTGAATTTCATAAAGAAAGGTTTTCAGGATGGCTATTCAGTGGAATACTTGGAACAAAAGAAAAGAGGAGTACTTATATTAATTGTAAGAGGTGCTCCAATACTGATGGAAGAGGATAAAAAAAGATAGTAATGGCAGATTTGTAGTGCTAAGGGGCTACTGTCAAGGGGAGAGGATTACACCGGTAAAGTATTTATATTCCATCTAAAACTGCTATAATGGAGCTTAAGAAAATTCTGGGAGAAATAATCAGTTTCCAGGAAGGAATATTACTTATAGGTGGGGATTGGAATATGATTTGCAATAGTGAAGATGTGTCTGGAGGACCCAGAAGGGAAAGTATAACAAAGAAGGGTGTAGGTTTTTGAAGACATTTATGAAAATATTTGGCATGGAAATTGTGAATTCAGTAATAGGAGTTCAGAGTGAATTTACACATTATTCCCCAAGATATAAAAACTGGGCTAGGCTAGACAGAATTTACATTTCACAGGAACTTGTACATTTTATTGACGGTCTTGATACGCACCTAAGAACTATTTCAGATCATGCGCCAATAATAGCTAAAATAAAAACAAATGGTAATGAAATAAAAATGAGACACTGGCACTGTCCCACCTATCTGTTGAAAAGAGAGGAATTTAAGGAATGGGTAGTGGAGATTATTCAGGAGCTATTAGAAAGGATAGAAATTTCTTCTGAAAACATAGCTAGGGAGTGGGATAAAGTTAAGGTGGAGTTTAAAAATAGGGTGGAAATAAAAGAAAGGGAGCTATGGTTAAGAAGTAACAAGAATTATTTAGAGGGACTGGCAAATGTTAAAGTACTGCAGAATATGGGATCTCACAGAATAAGAAGAGGATCAGCTGCATAATGCTAAGCAGAAAATAAGGGACTACTTCGATAATATGCACGAGTTTAGAAAGACTGCTGTTAAGCAACTGTTTTTGATAACAGTAGAGCACAAAAATGTTTAGCAGAATGACTCGGGCAACAGAAAGTCGAAAGGGCTCTCACCAAGCTTAGGGAGCCTATAACAAGGAAGGTAATAAGAGGTAGACAGCAAATGTTGGAGGTGAGACGGGGAAGAAAGAGGTACTTGGGAAAATATTTTCTGGGAGTGCAGTGGGTTGGCAGATTTTAAGGATTCCCTGCGGGATACACTGTCGGAAATACTGGTTGGGTGGATTGGTGTGATGAGGAAGATGATTTTTCTGAGCTATGTTACAGAATTGGAATTACTTAGACATGGTAAGGCCTTTCTGTGTCTAATTATGGTAGCTGCCAAAAAAAGCAATTACTAAAAAATGGAAATCAAAATCTAAACCAACTATATTAGAAGTACTGAATATAGTAACAGAGATAAAACAACTAAAATTGAGATGTTTAGAAAAGGGTAGAAGCAAACTACATAGGAAAAAATTGGAACTGTGGAAACAATACATATGGGGAGGAATGAGGTTTAAAAGAAGGCAGCACTTAAATGAGCATGGTAATGTTTGAAGGATAATGATTGAGTAGATTATAAATTATGTATAATGCTTGTAACTGGGAGTGTGTCAGTATGATTTGTGATGTGAAATGCTTGCAACTAAGATTGTGTCAGTGTGGTACATTTTCATTTATATAAATGTACGGTAAGTGATGGTTTAATAAAGATGTTTCTTTAAAAAAAGTGGCAGGAATTGAATAATTTTTGTAATGTTGCTTAGATTATATGACATATAGCAATATATGTGAAGTATAATGTTTGTTAATGTTAATTTAAAATAATTTAATTACTTTATGTATAAATGTAAATTTGCCCATGTCACAAGTGATAATTCCATAGAAAGACTGGGTAAGAAGGTTTAAACTTCTGCTAGGGCTATTAATTATCAGACACATACATCTAGGTGTGTGTTGGCTGTTCTTTCTTAGACATGTCAGCTTCTTTCTGATTTTTCAGACTCTTTTGGTAAAACTTCTGTTCTTTCCTTGCTGGAAGTTCCTGGCAAGTAGTTCATCTTTCTATCAAATGTAGTTATGATGCAGAAAATGCATGTTCTAGGGCCGCTGTTTTTGGTTCATTGATGATGAGGTGTTCTTGGCTTAGGCTTCAGTCTCTACCTGATGATATTAAGGTTAAGTTCATGGATGCTCCTCTGGATCCTAAACTTTTATTTGGGGAAGCTGCTGCTGGTTTGTTTAAGTCCCTTCAGGATAAGGGTAAGGCCTTGCAGGAGCTCAAACATGTATTTGTTTCTTCTATGTCTAAATTTCAAAGAAACTACCCCACTAAGCCAGCCTTCATTCATACTCAATATCGTCCTTTGACTAAAGGTAAAAAAGAGTGCAAACGGGCTCCTCCTGCTAAGGCTAGTCAGTTTTCAGGGATTCCAAAGCCTTCCTTTCCTGACAAACTGGGTGCTGTATGATTATCCGTCTGTTCCCAGCCACATTTTTTTTCTCTTCACCTTTCTGTTTCTCTTCCTGTTTGGCTTCATATCACTCAGGATTCTTAGGTTCTGTCTGTCATTCGTCAGGGCTACTTCATTGTGTGGAAATCCCATTCATCTTTTATGGGCATTCCTCAGCCTTCTCTGGAGCAACTTCCCTTGTTCCCAGAGATTCTTCAAGATTTCTTGACTCAGGGTACTATTTAGGAGGTGCCTGTGTCCTACAGGGGAAAAGCGTACTACTCCAGACTGTTTCTAGTGCTCAGAAAAGAGGGCACTTGGAGACATATTCTAGACTTCTCTCATCTAAACAGGTTTCTGAAAGTTTGTGAACATGCCTTCCTTTCAGTATTGTCCCTTCAGACTCTGCTTCCTCTCTTGCTCCCTCAGGCCTTTATGGTTTCTCTGGATCTCAAGGATGCTTTTCTCCATATTCTAATCCATCCTGTTTTCAGGAAGTTTCTGCATTCCTCTGTTGGTTACTGGCATTTTCAGTTCTCTGCTTTGTCCTTTGGCCTTTCTACTATCCTAAGGGTGTTCACCAAATGCCTTGCCCTAGTGATTGCTTTTTGCAGACTTCAAAGGATCCAGATATTTCCTTATTTAGATTACCTGCTGATTCAGGCGTCCTCTCCAGAGATCCTTTTGCAAAATCTTCATTTTGCTATTTCCCTTCTTCAGAGCCTGGGGTTCACAATAATTTTCAAAAAGTCTTCTTTGGCTCCTTCTCAGGATTATGTTTTTCTGGGTTGCAGGACTTAGACAATGCCAATGCTTTCATCCCTGCCTCCTCCAAAGGTCTTAACTCTCATTTCTTTCTTTCACACTCTTCTTCCTGTGGCTTCCATTACCACCAGGGAGCTTCTGAGAGCTCTCAACCTGGAATCATGAAAAATCTGGAAAAGGCCCATGAAAAATAGGTACAACTGGCCAAAAATATGTGTGCTGATTAACATACCATTTGTATACATAATTATTATGCTACCCCACCCACTCTGATGGAATTGTGGGATACCAACTTTTTAATGCAAACTGAAGAACAAAATATGATTGTGAAGCACAAAATAAACAAAATAGTGTTTTATTTAAATTAACATTTGAACTTGTGCAAACTGCAAAACTGAAGTACAATTTTCTTTTATAAAAACAAAATTAACTGCTTCAGCCTTCTACAGCCAGAAAATAAATGAACTGGATTTAAACAGAGGAAATCAGCAGATAGGTAGATTTATAGACTGAGCTCTTTTTGGGAAATGCAATCAGTTCCTCCAAAGCAAAGAAGTGTAGCAATTAATTGAATTCAGATATAACTGTAATACCTTAGAATATACGGATTTAGGTAACACTAGGAATACATTCAATATAATTTCTACAGCAATCATCATTATGAAACAATATTTTCTATGGAAGATATTTAAACAATCTGTTGGAGAACTATCCGTACAAAACATTACCTTTGAAACACTTAAGCTCCTGTACTAACATTGCCTTTAGCTGTTTTTTTTAAATGATACTATTCTCACTTTGTCTAATTTTCTGCGATACATTTCTACAAGACTGAGGGACAACTGTAGAAAATGTGTTTTATTAGTGATAAAGATTAAAGGAAGGTCTCAGTAGTTTAATTTCTGTGTTGTCTGTACATGATTAAGAGGTAAATTTAAATATAAACTAACTTTGCAAAGGTGCATGGCAACTCTCATTTAAAGATTTAAAAGTCAAACATTTCCACAAAAAATGTCTCCTATAGAAAATTGTAACCATTTTTTTTAAATGTGTAGCAATGATATTCCACGGGGAAGGGAGAAGATAATGAACCTTAGGATTTTGTTTTTGGTGACATGCAGTATGTGGGTTTTGTGTAAAAGTAGGGCATTTAATGGTAAGCAATATTCTAATCTTAACAAAAGCATATTATAGTTTGCTAGGACCCCAAAAGTCAGTCATTCTCCATGGTCAACTGATCAGTGGCGTAGCTAGAAGTTGTGCTACCCAGGGCTGTCTTTGAGCTTGCAGCCCCTCCCCCTCATAAAATGATGGTCAAATGGGGCTCCCTGGACACAGCCCTCCCCCCTGTAGCCATTCCAGTGTCCCATTACTTCATTATTTCTCCCCATTTACCATAAACACTGTAATGTGCATACTGCTTTATGCTTTACTCCTACAATGATTATTTGGATTTCATTTAAAAGTTTTATTTTGCATTTTATAGCACAAACAATAATAGACATCTGCTAAACATAGCAGTACAGTCTCACAATGAAAACAGACTTAACATTAAAGCTTCTCTGCCCTTGAAGCCTACATTCATTGAAACAGCTTTGAAACCCACATTCAAAGAAAATACATTTGGCCAGTGTCGGATAAAGATTACCTCTGGCCTGTTTTCAAATCATAGGCCCCTTACTCACATATTTAGGACAATGCAAACATACACGTGTTCTTTGATGCACCTTTCTGACTGTATTAAATTATATTCCTTGTATAATACAGCACACTTGTAAGAGCGTGTTTTAAATTTATTGTTTTGAACATTTTTCCAGTAAGCAATGAAACAAAATGCATGAACCAATAATTACAAAACTGCCCAATTCAGAACATTTCCATCATAAAAGTCTATGCAAACTTCTGTCATTGCAATCCACCAATATCGGCAAATATGCACAATCTCTGCAGAAGTAAAAGTCATCCAAATAATTCCACATTAAAGAGATCTGTAACTAATGAAGAGGTTGCTGCTAGCAAACAATGTTATATTTCATTGTTTCTTCTACAAATAATGTGCCTGCTCTGCTACCCTTGAAGAATAAATAGCATATGTTACATTAAAAAATGATATGCTAGTAATATTGCAAAAGGGAATGGATGACAAACTGATAACAGGTTCATAGTTACCAGGTATCTCCGCCAAAGGAGGACATTCTCAGGATTGCAGCATCCACCCCCTTTAAAAGTACAACACAGTACAGTATCAGCAATCCATCTACGTACTGTTGGAGTAGAACTCACAGCCTCCTGCATTGAAAGCAAGTACACTACTTGTGCTACTAACAACACAAACAGACTTGGCATAAGCAGCACTAAACTTCCCTTCCCCTGAAGAATTTTACAGCACAAGAAATCTGGAAAATGACAACATTTATTGGGGAGGGGGCAAAGGCCCAAAACCAGGGACACATTTTAAACATTGCTTATATAATCTTAGAAAGCTGCTAGAATAAAACGTTTTGGTGTTGCCGTGTGTTTCCTGAAAGATAGGACTGAAACTTAAATGGCTATAATTATTTAGTGAATTTAGTTCTAACTGATTTGCCAGAAAGCCACAAATTTTAAGAGGAGCAGACCAAAAGTATGAGCCAAACATTCCAGACACTCTGTGAAACTTTGTCCAGTTGAGAGCTATGGACTTAACTCCTTGAATTACAAATGGTGGTATGGGTAGAGAATTCAGGCTCTTGCCCCTTGTACCCAAGGTACTGGGTTTGAGCCTGAGTAATGTTAACCACCAGGTATACCTAACTGGAGCATTTTACACACACACACAAATGCAAAATGCACATAAAAAAATTCAGTGCTGTGTAACCCTTGTCCCATAGTATAAAATCAATGTTTTGCAGGTGGACAGAACAGAATGTCTTGTGCTTGATGTGACCATGACTGGACTGGAAAAGAATGGTCTCGTTCTTAAAGAAGAAACAGCAGTCCCATCCCAATAGTAAAAAAGCAGCAGCTTAATTAAGTAAACATAACAGAACAGCAGCTTAATTAAGTAAACATAACAGAACAGTCCAAGTTGCCTCCCGGGGTGGACCGCTCCTCTTGCCCGAGCCACCTCCTGATTGTCCAATAGTACAATAGTCCCTTTTGTTTCCTTAGCTGGAGGAGCCTGGGGAAGAAATGGAAAAAGTAGTCAAGATAAATGACTTAACCCATGGACATGTCTGATTCTGCAGCTCTCGACTGTTGCACTTAAATAAGTTGTAACAAATGGCTCGACAGTTCCCTTAATCAATTTAAAGCAAAAAACAGCTGCCTAGTGCCTACTCCAGACTATAGAGTCGTCCTCTGCACCACTCCATTCGTTGACCCTGTTTTGCTGACTGCTGCAACCACATTACCTTGTGGAAAAAGGTAAATAGAGAGAGTACACACCCCCTGAAGCCCAATTCTGACAGCCTAGCTGTCTGCCTCGCAAAGCTGATGTCAATGCACATGCCATACATGTGATGACATCAGGAACAAATTTGTCCAAAAAATAAATAAAAAAAAAACCTGGGAAATTCGGAAATTAAAGGGCCCACTCGGGAATTTGCAGCACCCCGATATTTTGCCGTCAAAACCTGTATTTACAGAGGAATTTGGTATGGTTGAGAGGTGTAGTTTCATGGCATCCACTATTCTGATGCTCCCTGTGTCCAAACTTCATATGGGAAAGTTTCAGTGGTTTCTGAAGTCAATTAGGTTTAACATGCACATCCTCTAGAATTTGTAGTTCCTCTTCTTCCTTGTCTCAGACAGGAACTTCACTGGTGGATTTAGCAGTTGTCTCTGAATCCAGGGATCCCTTTTTATCCCCAGCTTCTCTCTCAGGAATTATTCAAAGATGCCTCAGATATGGGATGGGTGGGTGACATATGGCTCCTTAAAGGTAGAGGGTGTGCGGTCACCTCGTGAGCAGAAGGAGCACATTAGTGTCAAAGAGGTGAGCGCTCTTCTGCTGGCTCTTCAGGTCTTTCATCCTCTTTTCTCTCCAGGGCCTTTCAAGATGTTCACAGACAGTACCACAGTGATGTGGTATATCAACAAACAGGAAGGAACAAGATCTTATCTTCTTTGCTGGTTGGCACTTCTCATATGGGATCTTGCTGTCAAGTATCAAGTGACTCTTCAAGTGGTTTATATCCCTTGTGGTCAGAACATTGTGGCAGTCACTCTGAGCAGGTCCTTAACACAGTCCTATGAATGGATGCTTCACAGGGGTGTGTTTCTGGACATTATAAACCAGTGGGGTACTCCTTAAGTGGATATTTTTGCCTCCCCTCTGAACAGACAATTTCCTTGTTTTGTGCCTGAGTTCCAGGTCCTCTTGTGTGGAAGTTGCATGCCCTCTCATTTTCGTGGAAGGAGATGTTTCTTTATGCATTCCGTCTCCTTTCTCTTTTTACGTAACACCTGTTCAAGATTCAACAGGATGCTCCCAAAATCTTGTTGGTGACTCCCTTTTGGCCTTGACAGCACTGGTTCTCTCTACTTCTGCACCTAGTTAGAGGAAGTCATCACAAGTTACCACAGAGGCTGGATTTAGTCACACAAGGCAAGGGATCTCTCACCCATCCCCATCTGTCCACACTTCAACTGATGGTGATAGGATTCTGATTCCTCATAGACACCTTTTCTCTGAGGACGTGCTGCAAGTCCTGCATTCGGTCAGGAAACCTATTGCTAGGAAATCTTACTTGTCTGTATGGAAGAGGTTTTCTATTTGGTGTCTCTGTTGTAACATGGACCCACTTATTGTGGATATTCCTTTGGTTCTCTCTTATTTGTGTGAATTGTTCAATGGTGGGTTAGCCTATTCTTCTATTAATGCCCACTTATCAGTTATCTCTGCTTGTTTCCACCTGCCTCTCCTCCTTTAGCCACTAGACTTGAGGTTAAACAATTTTTAAAGACGTCCTTAATATTCGATCTTCCAGGAAGCTTGTTTCGCCTCCCTGTGATCTTAATTTTGTTTTGGAGAAGTTGACTCAGACTCCTTTTGAGCCTGCTGCTTCAGCTTCCTTGCAGCATTATTCTCAGAAGACTGTTCTTTTTGTTAGATCTTACTTCTGCCAGATGGGTGTGTGAGTTGCAAGCCCTTATGGTTTGTCCTTTTTGGATCTTTCATGAGGACAGGGTGCCCTTGCGCACTAATCCTTCTTCTATGCCTAAGGTGGTTAATGAACTCTCTCTTAATCAGTCTATTAATCTGACTCATTTTTTCATCTCTCTGTAGTCTGACAGTGAGAGGGTGATGCATACTTTGGATGTGCATAGGCAGCTCAGGGTTTTTTTGGATAAGACAGAGGCTATTAAAAAAAATTGACCAGTTGTTTGTTTCTTTCCATCCTAGATCTTTGGGAATAGCTGTATCCAAGCAAACTATTTCTTCTTGGATTTCTAAGGCTATTTCCTTTTGTTACACTTTTCATGGCAAGAAACTTCATTCTTCAGTTAAGGCTCATTCTACTTGAGCTGTGGCTTCTTCTAGTGCCTTTTTCAAGGGCTTAGATACTAATTCTGTTCTTGAAGAAGCTACCTGAGCTTCTGTGCATACCTTTACCAAACAGTACAAGTTGAATGGTATCTCTAGAGCTAGGGCTGGTTTTGTTAATGCTGTTCTTCATGGCTTTGTAGGAGATTCTTCTGCTCCTTCCCCTCCCAAGTTTACTGTTGAGCTTTGTTACTCTCCCATCTGTTAAGAATACTGCAGCAGTGAAAGTAAGGATATAGTACAGTTGTGTAAAATCTTACCATAGTGGCAGATGTCTTTGCCTTCACTGCTGCGGTATTCTCTCCCTCCCTTCCTCCATCCATCCCTCTAGTCCTTTTTCTTCCTGGATGTACAGGTTACCTCTTGGGTTCCTTGGACTGGTGTTCCTACTGGGACAATCACTTCTGTAGATGGTAATCCTGAATGTCACCTTTATGCACTATGCTACATGAGAAGTGTTTGGGTGACGTTTGGCATTCTTTAAAGCAACCATAGGCTTACAAGACTGGCCAGACCTCTGGATTCCACAGCAGGGAATCCCATCTCTTAATACTGCAGCGGTGAAGGCGAGGACATCTACCATTATGATAAGATTTTACCCAAATGTACTTTCCCCTGATGCACATATTTAGAGATCTCTCTGATGGCTAGTGGTCCCCTTGACCCATGTCTCTTAGTGGTCTCCTTAGTGGATAGTGGCCCCCCAGACTCACATCTTCAGAGTTATTCCATGGTGGCTTGTTCTTCCCCTGAACCGATTTTGTAGGCTTTGCTTGTTAGTCTAGGGGTATGTGAAAGTATGACAGCCACCCCCACCCACCCACCAATACACACACACACATACACACACACAGACACATACACACGTGCACAGACATTCATTTCAAATATACACACGTACAGCCCCCGCCCCACCTGATTGCAATCACTGTCAAACTCGCCCATTCATTTATACATGCACACTTCTCTCCTACCCTCTCACTAACCATCCTGCTGTGACTTTCCAGACACACACACACACACACACACACACACACACACACACACACACACACACACACACACACACACGTGCAGCCCCTCTCATACACAAATGCACACATCCCGTAACACTACCTGACTGCAAACTCCTCAGCAATTACCTCTACTGCATTGGATGAGCACAGCCTTTTTTACCTTACCACGAGCATCCAGGAGTAGCCCTGCTGATTTATGCCAGTCTCTCCCTGAAATGCCTCATTAGCATCTAGCATGGCTGCAGAAACAGCCCACTGTGGTGATGCACATCTTTTTGTAAAAAGCACTGTGGCAGGACTGTCTCTGAATACAAAAATGTTACTGAGAGGTATGCACCTCAAGTACATTTTGCAGCAACATTTCTGAATTTGGGCTGTAGAATTTTAGCCTCGCTGTAGAACAATTTTTTTACCCTTAGAGTAGTTGTCTGGAAGGTATTTAAGGTTTTTCTACAAAACATATTCTGTGAATTTAAACATAAAAATTGTATGTTTGGAGCCAGGGAATATGAGGGACCACAATTATTTATAAACTCTTTTACTACAATAGCCACAGTGCCTTACTGCCATGTTCTTGCTATTTCCCATCTAGTGCTGTTTTCACAGTATCATTATTCTCATGCAAAACTACACTTCTACATTTTTACTGTAATGAAAGATTTACTCCTAAGTTCCTGTACTGGTTAGAAGTGAAGTCAGAATTGGACAATCTCATCTGAGTTAGGAGTGAACACAGCATTATAACATCAGCATAGTGTTTTATTAATCTCTGTATGTGGTAGCATTTTAAATTACTTTGTATTATACTGGGTGTATGCAAAGCATTATGGAGAAGACATGAATTTTAAGGCTAGCATACTTTCCTCATTTTGAACATCTAAAATCTGGTATATCACAACATGTTTGCCAGTGAAACCTTAACTGCATTTAAAATATATTATGATACTGTTCCTTAAATTTTTTTTGTGATTTTTGCCCCTGCCAACCATCAGATACTCTCTCAGTCAATCAGCCCATCCACTCCCATACTAAGCAAGAGCAAACCGAAAAGAGTTGGCATCCAGGCAGTCAATCGAGGTGATTTAAATATTGTTCCAGTTTTCTACTCATCTCTATCCAGATAGGCACCTGGTGAAGAGGGCACACTGGGCTAACTGTGAAAGGTGTTCCCTCACTTCTACAAGGGTATTTACACCAAGCAGCTGTACCCCTCCCCCCACAGCATGAGCAGTGGTTTCTTTGGTTTTCACCAGAGAGCTCACACTGCACTGACGTGTCTCTAAGTGTGCACAAACCCCTCCCTCTCCCCATGGAGTGACAAGCACACTATGCCTCTTCATTTCTCCTCTTCCCTACCTGGCTTCTCCAGTGCCGGGGACAGTAATTTAACCTTGGCCACCTGGGTCACAGTCAAGGCTTCTTCCCTCTGTACTATAGAGCCTGATACATTGTTTCTATTTTTGCAGAGTATTGTAGGTTCATAGGTAGCTGCTAGGCTATTGGCCCAAGGGCCTAAGTAAGCCTGGCCAACAAGGTTCCCTGGCTTATGCCACCCAAGATAGTTATTTTTCCTGTGCCCCTATCGAGCAGAGCCACAGAAGTGATCCCCGGGGTGTATTTCCTATTTCCCACCCACTCATCAAGATTTTTCTTGAAGAGTGCTAATGACAAACTTTGCTTGACGTAGATGGTTAGCTTGTTCCAGAGTATGGGAAGTCTCTGAGACAGGAATCTATCCCTCCAGCATGTCCTGTTTATTGTGGTGACAAGGTTTAGGTCCCTAGAGCATGTATTTCAGAGGGATTGGGATTTCTTTAGGTGTAGCATGTCCAACAGCTCTGGGTTTGACATAGATTTATATGTTAGGCAGAGATCACCTTGAAGTAGACGATATGCTATGGAGTAAAGCTGGAGTTTTTTGAGACGGTCAGTGTAGGACAACTGTTTGAGGCCAGTAATCCTCTTTGTGAGGTACTTCTGTGGCCTTTCCAGCTTCTGCAGATGTCTTGTGAGGTACATTCCAAAAGGGGCATTGTACTCTATAATGGGTCTAATGAGTGTTAAGTAGAGGGGAACAATTACCTCTTTTTTCCTGGATGAGAACCCTTTTGTTTGAGATGTGCCACGTAGAAGGATTTCCTGACTACTACAGCAATGTGATTATCAAAGGAGAGACTACTGTCCACCTGGGTCCCAAGGTCTCTTATCGCACATTCAGCGTTAAGTAGACTGCTGCATATGTGGTAGTTCATGAGTACAGAGTTTTTACCAAAGGGGATGACAATGCACTTTTTGGCATTAAGCTTGAGGCCATGGCTGTGACACCAGGCATCTGTCTCAGTGAGGCCCTTCTGTAGGATGTCCACATCATTTGGGGACTCGACTATGGCTCTTAGTTTGCAGTCATCTGCAAACTTCATTAGCTAAAGGCCTTCTGTGTTAGCCTGTACTTCAGAGAAGTAGATACCAAACAGGAGAGGTCCCTGGACTGAACCCTCTGGTACTCCATTTGTGTCACTGCTTTGAAGTCAGATTTGGAGTCTGCAACGTTTACAGTGTGGTTTCTGTCAGTGAGCCAGTTGGCAACCCATTTGTTATGCCTTCTTGTTCATGTTATATGTTGTGGACAGTTTGATAGAAGTAATGTAGGAGTTGTAGGGTTTGATATTTCATAATGAATTGTAATTCTGTCATGCATTACTTGTGCAGGTTAAGTATCATAAAAGTTTTCTGCAAAAGGAATGCTCTTAAAATATGTAATTCATGTTAGAATGCAAACACAGTTTAGTCTTATAGCTTTTTGTAATTTTTTTTTGTGGTATAGCTCTTTTAACACATTTGTTGAATTATCACTTAAGACATAGACAAACTTTCATTTATATAAAAGAAAACATACCATATTAACATGTTCCCAGTTACAAAAATTATACATCAGATATATTAGTCTTATAGCTTGTTGATAAAATAAAATGCAACAGAATTACGTTACTAGAATCCCCAATACCTTGAAAAGTATAATACCCCAGGAAATGCTAAAGTGGAACAAATAAGATATTCATTGACTTTATTAAAATGCAGATATTATAAGTATGTAGTACATGTAGAAATTGGATGCACCATAAAGATGTGTCCCTTGCATACTTTTTGTATGCTTCCCAGATATTTGCTGGATATATAGTTCATGTTATTGCAAGCAGAAATTATGCTGTAGCTGTCCCCAACACGCACACTTGCACGCGTGCGCGTACACACACACACACACACACACACACACACACTTTGTTGTATAAGTTGTATTAAGATTATGTTACATTGCAGACATTTCAGTGTCACTAATAATTTGCCCTGCAGCTGTGAATATTAGGAGTTGATCAAAGACAAAAAGTTACAGCAGACTCTTAGTAGTATATTTGTACATTATTCCCTTCTGTAGGTTAAATGATCATTATATTAGCTTTAGAGGTATTAGAATGCTACAGGTATTGTCATTGTCAAACAACTTATGTGTCCATAGGGTATGCAATACATGCTAATGTAAATATCATAGTGAATTAGACTGTAGCAGTGCATTCTCGGTGAAATACCTTTATTTTATTCTTGAGAGGTATACACAGTTATGTTATGAAACTCCTCATGATTAAGATAGTTAAGGTATTCCAGCCCAACATTTGGTTTTTAAATATGTATCTCAGAGAGGTTGTAATCTATCGTACATTAAACTTTTAATGAGGTGTGCTCAGAAAGTTCAAAAATGGTTTGTTTGTTTGTTATTCATTTCCAGAACTTGATTAAAATAGATTATGCATTCTCCCTCACTATTCATTTTGCAAAGTTTTTGCAGAGCAGTTCTGCGCTTTGTGCATGTGTGTGTGTGTGTGTGTGTCTATGTATTTGTGTTTTCTTACTTGGCTGTACTTAATCAAAACCAAGTTTCCACACAAGTTGTGTGTGTAAAATTATCATGGATACACATCACAGCAGCACTGCAGCATGTTTACTAACTTCCGTCTGATCTTGTTTGTAACACTTTGCTTCTTCTTCAGCTGAGCAGGGTCCTTATTAGAACTGTACTTGTTGCTTCTTACCATCTTTCCCTTTTCACTCATTGGGGTGAATCTCAATATGTCCTTCCTCCATTCCTTGACCATGCCTTTTTCTTCCTTAGTTTTCCGGGAGGGCTTCTGCTTATCCTTTTCTCTGGGTTGAGGATAGTATGGAAAAATTTAGTTTTAAACTGATTTATGGGTCTGATAAATTATCGACTTTCAGTAAAAATGACACCGATTCATAACCTTTTAAAAACATATTAATGTTATTAGTTACTTTCCACGTGTTTTCATTGCATACTAGCTAGTTACGTCTAAGTTTCCTTTTCACAATCCTGTTTCATTATAGACATTAATATATTGTAAATTCACAGTCCATTCTAACACATGACTGTATGTGATTTGCCAGATTGCTGCAAAACTATATTGTTCATTTATTGTTTGAGTGTTTTTTTTTTGTGTGTTCTTTACAACATTTAGATTAACCATTCAAGCAAAAAATAAGAAGACAGACAAGCGCATTAAAGAGCTCACATAATAATTCCTGTGTGTAAAAAAGCACATATATTACTAAAGAAGCAACTTCAGACTAACTGGGTACAACAACCTCTACAGAAAATTGTCAGTTAAATTAATGTGATATGAGTACTACTTTATAAGCATGAAAATTTCCAAAGTTATATTGTGACTGGCATAAATGCTAAGAAACACAAGTAGTAATGTACGTTTCATGTGCTTCTGTTTGTAGAATGGTCAGAGGAAGCAAACAGAGAAGGCACACTTCAAATTTAAGGCTGCCCAGTTAAAATAAATGAACAATCCAATAAATCAAAATAAATAATATTGTGGTATACAACAAAACAGTGCAGCTTAATATGTGAAACACTGTTACTGTCTTTCTTTTTCACTTTTGTTTGTTCACTATAGTAGAAGTTAAAGGACGACTACATGCTACTACACTTGTTTTCTCATTTCTGGAGTGTTTTTTCTCCCCATCTTTTGAATGTAGCATTTTAGCATATGCTTTCTGCTAGGGTAAATCATGATTTTGACTGTTTTTTCATTGCCCGTTCTTAAGCTCCGGTACTGTGAGCCATCTTTAAGCTTGAAAAGGTCTCGCAGAGCTGTAGAGACTACATGGACACTCGAATAATTTGCTAATAACACCCTTTATTATTTTTTACCTTTTCCTCAGCTGCTGCCCAAGGACTTCCCATAAACCGCATTCCCCAGTCTTTTCGCCTAGGGAACGCCCCAACCATTAGCTATGCATGAGCCGTTTTTATAGCTGCTTCTGTTACCAGTAAAAAAGCAATGGTGACATACAGTGGAACTGCTCTATTCACTGTGTAAAAGTAGGGCTGGACACATTTTTTTTTTTTGTGAGGGATTGCTAACATACACAGTTCGTGAGTAGAGAGTTTTTTTTTTTGTTTTGCTACAGGTACATGCATCACATTTTCTTTAGATTAGTTCATTTCCTGATAATGTGTAATGTGTATTACTGTGATTCTGTAATGCAATTGATTGCACGCAGCTATCGCATAATAACATGCTGAATCTGCTGCTGTATTGTGTTTCCTTACAGCCTCCATCCCACTTATTCAGAACTTCACCCTATAACTAACTGAAAATGTTGTGCCTCAGAGGTCATTTGCCAGCAAATCATGCATTTTATGAGGACAGACTCAATTTATGAGGCAGAAATCTTGTCTTCCTGCACAGGTGTGTTCTGTGGAGAGCTATGCCAGCAGCGTTTTTTTTTTTTTTTCTTACTGGTAATGCCTTAGACCTCACACTCCAAGAAATGTAATGGTTTCCATTATTTTTACCTGGCTAAGAAACAATTTTGTTGTTTATCAAGCGTAAAATAAAAAAAAATAAAAAAATAAAAAAAACAAGAAATTTAAGATTAAAAAAATAGAAGCATGCGCTCATGTGTGTGACAGTATGCCTGCGTGAAAGTACGAGTCAGATTGAGCAAGCAGTTGTTTTACACTTGTTAAACAGCGATTTTGCTGTTTAGGGAGTGTAAAAGTAAAATAAGAGTTTAGAAAAGAGAGTTAAGTATGTATGTGTGTTTGTGCATGCGTGTTTGTTTCTGTGTGTGTGTGTGTGTGTGTGTGTGTGTGTGTGTGTGTGTGTGTGTGTGTGTGTGTGTGTATGTATGTATATGCTTTGGAAGAGTGAGAGTGATCAGTATGTGGCAGAAACAGCAACAGTACAAAGGGGTTCGCATTCTGTGCGACTTCTTAGTTGAAGATATTGTAAATAGCTTTAAGTAAACAGTGGTACACCTCTTCACCTCTTGAAGCAAGAAATCCGGACAAACCCTTTAATAAAATAATGTGCTCAAATTTCAAGACATAAACGCTATGCGTATAAACTTAGTAAGCTGTTTTAATAACAGGACGTCAATATGCATGCATTTTCGGAAGGATATGAAGCTCAAATGTTTTTCATGCTTAGTGACTTCAGTCAGTTTCCAGTAAACCACAAAATAAATGAAGAACAGACCAATGCATTAAAAGAAAAAATCCGGACATCATACCTCTCAACTAGTTAGAGCAAGAAATGTGGATAATACATAGCCCTCAACCTCTTAGTACAATAAATCCGGACAAAGCGCAACAGAATGGGGGGGGGTGCAAAGGCCCAAAATAATATTGTGCCAGTATGCAGTGCATTTTCTGATTTTTCTGAAGGATTTGAAGTTTGAAACTCAAATGTATGTCTTTATATACTGCTTACATCCTTGGATCATCCCAGTGATTTGCCATAAAAACCACAAATGTTTGAGGAACAGACCAGAAATACCAGCCAAATATTTGAACACTCTGCAAAAATATGGACAGCTGAGAGGTAGTGGGACAAAGACCCCAAAATGGGGACAGTTTCTGAGTATTGCTCTTACAGACTGATAAAATAACAGGATATGCATGAGCATGAGATTTACTCAGGGCTATGAAGTCTGAAATTCAAATGTATGCCATGATTTTCCGACTTCAGTATTTACTGGTTTAGCACTAATTTGCCAAAAAAAACACAATTTTATGAATTGGACATTCTGCGAAAATCTGTATCATCATTCTCAGTGATCATAATATGCTCCTCAATAGTAGGCTCATACCAGCCTGTGCACACAGTCTGAAAGCTCCATAATATCTCTCTTCATATAATCGAGGGAATCCTATCTGAAAGACATGTGGCAATCCAGCATGTAATATATGGGTGTATGTCTAATTTTATGACTTCATTTACAATGCCCGAACAGGTTATTATATTAAATGCTTTGGCCAGGTCAAGGTAGGCAGTACGCACCATTTTGCCACTTACTAACAGTTTACATAACTTCTCAGGACAGCTCTGCCCCCCCCTTGAAGCCACTGCATGCATAGGCATTTTATAACCCACCGTAGATCTAGTCATGGGATACTGATACCCCAGTCATGCATTTCCATCACTCCCTAAGGAGCTGCAAACTTGCAATGCCATGCCACTCCTCTGCTGATCCACAAGTGACTAATCAAACTCTGGTAGCATGAAAAACAGTCCGGGCTGAGTGCCTCTGAGGCAGTGGCTCCAACTGCCTGCAGACTCTGAAACATTTTCTTTTCTTTTTTTTACTTTTTTTTCCACTGGAGTCCAAGTCTTTAGGATGGGGTGGAAGGCTAAGCTGACTGCTTTCCTTTTTTAGATGGTATTCATGAGTGGTAGCAATTCATTCCAAGTTTCAGGTTACCACAAGTACTTCTTTTTTATCAACCAGGTATTCCGGTCTTTTCGTTGGCCAAAATTTGCCTCTGATAGTTTTCTGCGGGGTATGCTTCCTCTTAAAATATTGTTTTTTTTTTTTTTTTAAGTCTTTATTCCAAACTGTCTTGGGAACTCTTGCTGAATAACAGATGTTTACAGGTGATGCGCAAGTACCCTGGAATAATCCCCTTTATCCGTGTTCCTGGAATAATAATTTGTCCTTTATCGTGGCTTAACCGAAAAGTGGTTTGTCACCGTTTCATGGTCGCTGTAATGTAATTGATCAGTGTAGAGTGTATCTTATACATTTGTAAGCACTCTTATCCATGAATGTCGGATACTGTCAAATTTGTTTTGTAGTCTGTCTAATGCCATACTTAGATTCTTCCCCTTTTTACAGTTCTCCACTATGACTTTATTTAATATCAAATTATCCTTTGTTCCATATGACTTTCTTTTATTACCTTTTTGTTCTATTGCCATGATTGAGTTTACTTCTAAATGACTATAAACTAGGTTGGTATCAATTCCATTGTATAGTTTAGATGTTGTCTGAAGGCAAGTTATTGGCCTATAGTTTTTAGGATAGCTTGCAGATTCACTCTTAAGTAGTATTGTTTTTCCTGTTGTTAGCCAGGCTGATGTGTGTTCGGGGTGTGCATATAGATTGTTCTTACTCAGGGTTAAATATTCATGTAAGATGTTAATACTTTGCTGTGCCTCTGTCCAGCAGTGACACAGAGATGATTCCCGGGGTAAACCTACGATCTCCCATCCACTCATCAAGATTTCTCTTGAACAGAGTCAGTGAGGGGCTCTGCCTCACATGGACTGGGATTCTGTTCCATAGTGTAGGGAGTCTCTGGGTGATGAATCTGTCCCTCCAGCACGTCCTATTTATATCCGTGTTGAGGTTTAAGTCTCTTGCTCTCATGGCTCTGGTGGATTTGGATTTTTTGAGGTGGAGCATGTCCATTAATTCCGGGTTGGACATGGCCTTGTATGTCAGGAACAGATCACCTCTGAGCAGACAGTATGCGACTGAATAGAGCTGGAGTTTCTTCAGTCGGGCATCGTATGACATATGTTTGAGCCCCTTTATCCTTTTGGTGAGGAACTTTTGGGGTCTTTCCAACTGCTGCAGGTGTTGGGTAAGGTACATTCCGAATGGGGCGTTGTACTCAATCATTGGTCTGATAAGTGAAGAGTACAGGGGTACAATGACCTCTCCTGATCTGGATGTGAATCCCTTCATGATCAGGTGGGCAATGTAGAATGTCTTCCTAACCACTTTGGCAATGTGAGTGTCAAAAGAGAGGTTACTGTCACCTTGGGTCCCCAGGTCCCTGATAACTTCTTCCGTGTTTAATGGATTACCACCTATGTGGTAATTAGGGGTTACCTTGTTTTTCCCAAAGGGTATAACTATACATTTTTTGGCATTTAGCTTAAGGCCATGGCTCTGGCACCAGTTATCCATTTCTATGAGACCTCTCTGGAGGATGTCTGTGACTGATGGAGTGTCAATTATGGTGCCCAGTTTGCAGTCATCTGCAAATTTTGTCAGCCACAATCCCCCTATGTTTGCCTGCACTTCAGAAAAATAAATGCCGAACAAGAGGGGCCCAGGACTGAGCCCTGTGGGACACCGCCAGGACCGGCTTAGAGTCTGACATGGCACCAGCAACTCTAACCCTGTGTGTTCTGTCCTTGAGCCAGTTTGCAACCCATCTTGTGACATATGGGTTTACATCTAAGCTGGTGAGCTTTTCTATGATGCCCGAGTGGGGTATTGTGTCGAACGCTTTTGCTAGGTCAAGGTAGGCTGTGTGAACTGCTTTACCCTCATCAATGGCCTTAGTGACTGTTTCGAAAAAGTCGACCAAGTTCAAGAGGCAGGATCTGCCCTTGACAAAGCCAAATTGGGTAGGATCCAGTGTCTGTAGGTCCCCAATGTCTTTATTTATGAGTTCCATTATGATCCTCTCCATAGCTTTGCAGACAAGGCTCGTCAAGCTTATGGGGCGGTAATTTCCAGGGTCTGTAGAAGCACCGCCTTTGTGGAGTGGGACCACAGTTGCCTTATGCCATTCTTTGGGTACGTATCCTGTAGTAAGGCTAAGATTAAACAGCAGCCTTATGTGTGGGTTTAGTTCCTCATTGAGTTCGTGTAGCACACAGCCGGGGACACTGTCCGGTCCCATTGATGCTGTGTTTTTTGCTTTAGAGAGAGCAGCTCTCACCTGGGCATCTGAGATGTTTGGGAGGCTAGACTCTGGTGGGATAGATATTTCTCCTTTTGGGGGGGAGGGAGGGGAGAAATTTGCACTGAACCTGTCTGCCAGTATGTTGGCAATGTCTGTGGGTTCAGTGATTTTTTTATAATTTTGGACTAATTCTGAGCATATCTGGGAGTTTCCACCCAGGTTTCTAACATAGCTAAAGAAGGCCTTATGATTGTCTTTTGTGTCATTAGCGATTTTTCTCTCAAAGTTGGCCTTGGATGATTTTATGAGTGATCGTAGTTTTTTGCTAGTATTGATCAGAGATGCCTTCCTTTTAGGGATTTTGCTCTGTCATGTAGTAGCTTTCTCCTCTTGTTGTAGAGTTTGTTTATGGCTGGGGTCCACCAGACCGGTTTGGTGGAAAGGGTCTTGATTTTATTAGGGATTGCTTGATCCATACATTCCTGGAGGTGCTCATAGAAGGCATTTGTAAGGGTTTCAGCAGCGTGGGTTGTGGTTTCCACTGGCTCGGGGCCTTGAAGGATACCACTCCAGTCTTAAGAAGTGTGAAGTTTGCTTTTGAGAAGTTCTTCACTGTGGTCTTTTGCTGGGGTGGGGTGGGATGTGGATCTCCAGTGAGATTAATTTATGGTCTGATCTCACCAATGAGGGATATACTTCGGTGTGGAGCATTTTGTCCCCATGTTTGTGATGATCAGGTCTAGTATATTTTCTCCTCTTGTGGGAATGGTGACTAGTTGTTCCATAGCATTTGAGTTTATGAACTCCAGGAACCTTTGGGCTAGAGTGTTGGGGCTTGAGTAATGTTCCCAGTCTATGTTTGGGTAGTTGAAGTCACCCAATATGATGGCGTTTGGAGAGACATTCATACTCTCCAGTGTCTTCAGGAAGGCTGTGTGGGTTTCCTGAGTTTGAGAAGGTGGTCTGTAGCATGTTACAAACTGTAGGGCAGTTTTACGTATGGTTAATTGCACCTGGATGGTCTCCGATGCTTCGTGCGTTGCCACTAACCTGGAGGTGTGGGTATCCTTTATGAATATGGATACTCCCCCCTCCTTTTGTAGTTCGGTCCGGATTTTGGGTCCGGAACGCATGATATGAGGTATAACCTGATAGTGCTGGGGTGCTCTCAGGAGCCTTGAACCAGGTTTCAGTCACAGCACAGACATCGATGTTCTCCATACTGAGGAGGGCTTTGAGGGCGTGCATCTTGAGGTTTAGACTTCTGGCATTGAGCAGTATTACCCTTAGTTTTTCTCCATTTTTGTTTTCTAGGACGGTAGGTTTATCATTTGAGCCTTGCCTAAAAAAGGCACTATGGGGGTGGCAAGAGCCTTTGCCAATATCCGGAAGCCCAGGGGTGACAGGTGCAAGCCGCCCCTTGGAAGCAGCGTGGCTTGTCAAGCATGTCATCCCAGGCAGACAGACATTGATCCCCTTAGAATGACACCAGTAATTAAGCCAATTATTAAAGCTGATCATTTTGTCTCTGTATTGTGGCATCATTCTTGGTGAGGGTAGGATACTGCTCAGGGTCAGGGTCATACCGGCCTGGGCTACATAATCTGAGAGCTCCTCTATGTCTCTTTTCATGTAGTCCAGGGAGGTACATCTCAGGTCGTTCACACCGGCATGGACAATGACTGAGTCATACTTGTACTTGCTGTGGAGTGACCTGAGTGCTTGTGTTATGTGGCGGATTCTAGCGCCTGACAAGCAGCTTACTGTGATCTTTTCCTTGTTCAGTCTGGTGAGTGGGACGTCAGTGTGTCTGACTATGGAGTCACCTATAACAAGTGTGTCTGGCATTGTGTTTGGCCTTAAGGGCTGTGACTGTTTAGCACACTGACTTTGAGAACTATGTGTTGCATGTCTTATGTCTTGAGGTGGCAGTTGCTTGGGTGTCTGCTTTGGAGGCCTCTGTAGTTTTGGTAGATTTTTGATCAGTGCTTCCGAGTATGTCTTTGTGTGTTTATGTGTTTGTTTTGCAGTTGTGATAGTTCTATGTGAAACTGGGTTTGTTAGCAGACAAATCCATCATGTGTGGAATTTACTATCTTTTCCTTTGCTTCTGAGGCTTAATAGAATTTGCTGCTAACCTTTGGTTAGCTGCAAAGTAGATAGAAACTTAGTCTGACAAAACGTTTTAAATAGTTCATCCATTTTAAGCATATTAAGCCAATTAAAGTTTGATACATTGTTCAGATTTTTAAATTTGCTGCACAATCTTATACAGCCATCAGATTACAGAACCAGTAGTGCTGGATTCACTCAGTATGGGTTTCTTCTGTGATCCCAGATTTAATCATTTTCTGTACTTCTTCCCTACCTGCTTGTAGTTGGGATCAGGCATAGTTTTTGTATTGTGCTTGATTAAACTGGTCTCTAGGCAATTCTGAAAATATGTCCCTATTCACTTCTTTGTTCTGAGACACTGATAATGTCTCCCTGTTTTGACTTCTGGACACAGGGGTGTAGCTAGGATTTTCAAATTTGTACTCACAGCTCTCAAACTGCTACCCCCCTCCCCAGCCAAGCTACGGCCATTCTCGTAATTCACGGTTCGCTCTTTTAGTGTCGATGAAGAGGCATTCGCTGTAATGCATCTTCAGTAATATAATATAAATTCACTCAAACTCGGTTCCTTGAAATGAAAATTAACCTGAAGTGTCAGTTCTTTGAAAAATGCAGCATGGTAGTTGGGGCAGAGAATTTATGCTTTTGTTTTCTGTGACTAAGGTACAGGTTTTGAGCTTGTGTAAATTACTAACCACCTGCTACCCCTAACTAGGAGGTTTCATTCACACACACACCCCTACCTACCTCTTAGTGCAAGAAATATGGACAAAGCCTAAAATAAACAGGGACAGATATTAAATAATGCTCGTGTGAACTTAGAAAGTTGCTAAAATAACAGGATTTGTGCTAGTATGAGAAAGTTGCTAGAATAACAGGATTTGTGCTAGTATGAATTTTTCTAAAGGACATGAAGTCTGAAACTCAAATGTCTGTCATTATTTAGCAACTTCAGCCTTCAATGATTTTCTAGAAAAATCACAAAATTTATGAGGAACAGACAAAAAATATGGGGCAAAAATCTGGACATTCTGCAACATTTGGACAGTTGAGAGGTATGCTACCTACCACACACACACACACACACACACACACACACACACACACACACACCTCTCAACCTCTTAGAGCAACAAACTCATAAATAAAACTGAGGCAAAGGCCCAAAAATAAGGACAATTTTAAATATTGCTCTTATAAACTTAGAAAGATAATAGAATAGTAGTAGGTCTTGCATTAGTACGAATTTTCTGAAAGGTATGAAATCTGAAACTCAAATGTCTGCCATTATTTTCTAACTTCAGTCTAACAATTTGCCACTAATTTGCCAGAAAACCGCAATTTTATGAAAACGGACCAAAAATGTGATGTATTTGCCAGACAATACAGCTGGGAACCTGTCAAAGAAGGGACACCATTTTAATATGAGCACAGTTAACTTAGAGCAGCTGACAAAATTAGAGAATCTACATGCATTTCTGAAGTTTGGATATTCCTAATTCTATAAAGTGATTTATTTGCACATACTTCTCAACCTCTTAATGCAGGAAATCTGGACAAGGCCAAATATATTGGGGGAACATACAAACAGTACTAAAAATTGACCTTGTATAAACTTAAGACAGTTGCTAGAATATCAGGTCTTGCTTTAGCATGCATTGTTCTGAAGATTATGACGTCTGAAACTTAACATCGGTCATTATTTAGTGACTTCATTCCTAAATGATTTGCCAGAAAAAGTTTTAATTTTGCATTTTACAGCACAAACACCAATAAATATCTGCTAAACAAAGCAATGCAGTCTCACAATGAAACTAGACTTAGCATTAAAACTTCTCTGCCCTTGAAACTCACATTCATTAAAACAGCATTGAAACCCACATTCAAAGAAAATACATTTTTCTAGTGGCAGATAAAGATTAACTTTGGGCTGTTTTCAAATCATAGGCCCCTGGCACATGAAACATACACGTGGTCTTTGATACACCTTCCATCATAAAAGTCTTCTCAAACTTCTACAGTCCACCAGTATCAGTAAATATGCACAATCTCTGAACTAGTAAAAGCCATCTACATAATTCCACATTAGAGAAATCTGTAACTAATGAAGAGGCTGCTGCTAGCAAACAAATTTATATTTCATGGTTTCATCTACAAATAATGTGCCTGTTGCCCTTGAGGAATAAATTGCCTATGTTGCATTAAAAACAATGATACGCCAGTAATATTGCAATAGGGAATGGATGGCAAACTGATAACAGGTTCATAGTTACTACTAGATATCTTCGCCAAAACAGACTACATCATCCACCCCTCTTTACAACACAGTACAGTATCAGCAATGCATCTACCTACTGTGGGAGAAGAACCCACAGCCTTCTGCATCAAAAGCAAGTACACTACCTGTTGTGCTATTAACAGTACAAGCAGACTCTGCATAAGCACTAAACTTAAGTTCCCCTGCAGCTCTCAGCTCCTTGTAAAATGTTGACACTCAGCTGTATCTCTGAACTTTGCAGCACAAGAAATCTGGAAAAAGCCAACATTTATTGGGGGGGGGGGACAAAAGCCCAAAAAACAGGGACACATTTTAAACATTGCTTGTATAATTTTGAAAAGTTGCTAGAATAAAATGCTGTGTTATCACCATGCATGTCTTGAACCCAGAACCATATGCACTATAGTCAGTGCAACATACCACTATGCTAAATCAGCAGTTTGAAAAATAGGAAGACAAATTTAATGGCTATCATTTAGATAGCTCTCAACTTCTTAGCACAAAAAACCTGGACAAACAAAGTCAATAATGAGGGAATACAAATTCAGTTCTCACTTCACACCTTAGCACAAAAAACCTGGACAAACATCAAAAACAATAATGGGAGAAATGCAACTTCAGTTCTCACCATAGCTCACAACCATTAAAAAAGCAAATCTGAACAAAGTTCAGAAATGGTGGTGGTTAGGGACTTTAGGCTGTTTTTACCCTGAAGCAAAGGTACAGGGTTTGAGCCTGAACACCTATAGCCAGCAGGTGTAATATGTGGGGGCATTTACACACACACACACTGCGTGTCTCTTTAAATTTTAACTTGGGTTTTAATTTATTTTATTAATTTCAATTAATGTTAATTGTAACGAATTTTAATGACTGAAAACATGTGGTATAAAATGTGCCTGAAGGAAGTTACCGACATTCTGAATAAGTCCCCCGAGTGAGATAAAAGTGCTTAATCTTGGTTTTGTGGAGTTTTATTTATTAATAAAAGATATATATTTTGGAACTCTTGTTCTTCCATGCCATTTGGTTGTTATTGACTTCCTTCACCATAAACATCATCTGCGACCTTTCTTCTTTATCCTCAAACTTTTACCAACCACCTCCACACTACACACATTTTCCATCTTCCTTCCTACTTCTCTGAGCCACCACTATGCCTGTACCAGAAGCAGGATGTCTCACAACAAGGATAGTCCCCGCTGCCTAATGAGTAGGGAAGTTCCCCAATGTTTTGGCCAAATTTCCCCTGGTAATAGAAATACTGCCTCAGGTATGCCCTGAAAAGAGGCTACTAACCTCGTGGGACTAACCTTGTCAACCCAGGTTAAATAAATAAAAATGTTTTTTCCCTCCCTCTGTGAATATTAAAGAAAATAGGTAGGAAGGGCTTGCAACCAGTCACAAATATTTTATTTTTGCTTTGTTTGTTATGTGAGTTCATGTGTTTAGATGTTTTATATCATCAAGCTGAAATTTTTGTGAAGTTGAGTTGTGGCTAAAAAAGTGAAGTCAAGCTGACTAGCTCTGGGTTTTAAGCTCTAACATGTATTTATACACACACACACGCACTTCAAAAACATTGCCTTCCCTTCCCTTGTCTTCCGATAACATTCCGAACGCCCTTGCATCCACTTGCCTTCCGATAATCCTTGCCTTCTAGTTTCCCGCTCACGAATCCATTGCTTGCCTTCCAAGTTCCAACTCAGATTGTTTCCCGCCAGCCGGACATGATGTGAGCTCACTTCCGACTGGCTGGTATGCTCCTTAAAGGAGCCAACACCCTTTAACGTTTTTTTTTTTTTTTCCAAAAAGCTACCCCCTTCTAGAAAAGTTGTACTGAAATCAGTACAGTGCGTATGCCTCCCGACATCCCTGTCTGGACATGCTTACACTCTGCAAACATGAAGTTTCTTTCCAACATTTAGAACAGGTATGTGGTTTAACTAATCTGATTTCCTTTTTCTCAGCTGTCTCACGTAATTCACTTTATTTACTTTCTCTACAATTCCAGAATTTACTTCTTGCTCAACGAGAACCTTATTTTCGGGGTGGGGGGCACAAGCATGTACATTTTCTCCTGGTCTGAATCCTCTAAGATAAGTACTTATGTTATATGCTCAGCGATTTGCCTCTTGTGCCCACTTCGTATGTTCTCTTACTATAGGCGATATAGTTCTCAACTTGTTGGTGTTTCAGAGGTTGATTTGGCATCTTATTCCAGACTGATGCAACTAATGAACTCATCGCCACTGAATTAGAGTCAGAGCAATGTACCACTAAGCCAAACCAGCTCTAAATAAGCACCTCTGGTAAGTTTCGAACCCAACGAATGTTATGACATTGTGCATGTAATTCTGCAGCATATCTGGTATGGGATAGAGTCTTGTCCATCAGCTACTGCAGTGTCATAGATTCTTCATGGAGACCAAAAGGCAGGACAATCTGTAGCAGAATAATCCATCATGTGTAGAATACACTATATTTTCCTTTGCTTCTGAGGCTAACAGAAATTGTTGCTAACTTTTGGTTACCTACAAAATGGATAGAAACCTAGTCTGAATCATGGCTCTAGAAGTTAAAATAAGTCAGGTTGAGATGGAAATGAACAACTTGGAATATAGTTTTGTTCACAATGAGACTACATGCAGCAGTTTAATTTTGCTAGACAAGATAATGTTTTCAACTGGAAAAAAGTCACGAGAGATAAAATTACTGACTTTATAATTGCTATGATGTAGTTAACAATCTTCCTTCTAAGGAATGGATTGTTTTGGACAATTTGAGTGATGAACAAAGTGATAATGTTCTAAATATCTCTGGCATTAATTTAGCTGATGTGCAGTTGGCTGTGCCTAATTTAGGAACTGAATTTATTCTTGCATTTTTTTGGCACTTTTACAGATTAGATGTTGACTGCTTCAGACTTGCTAGAATGTTATGTTCAGCAGTGTATATTGAGGAAAAAAACATGTATTGGGCTAGTCCTTGTACAGTTTCTAGTATGGTTGAATTTAACAATTGTATTGAATATTTGTATTTTTTAGATAATGATTCAGTTTTATTAAAGATTGAGGATGATACAGATAGTTTTTTTCTTGCCTTAACAATTGAGAGTGCTTATATTCCTAGTTTTTCAAATGATGGTATTAAACCTTTGCATTTAGTGCAGAGCAAGTTACAAGATTTGGTTGGCTAATAGAAGTTAAAGGATATTGTTACCCCTCGTTCATACCAAAGGTGTGATCCTACTGAAAGGTTTCATAGTTGGTTGTCTTCTGAATGTTATGACTTAACTTGACCCTCCGGTTGTCAGATGGATGACTCCTTGTCAGTTTGCCTTTGTGGGCACGGAAAATTTGTATTTTAAAGTAACATGCTATAAGGAATCTTGTACAACACCTTCAAGAAGTGACAGTCCCATTGGTGATTATGTTGATTGTTAATGTTGGTGCTTGATTTTCATCTGGGATGTCTGTTGTGTAGAGTTTCCATGTTCTTGCAGTTTCCCCTAGAGTCTCTGGATTTCCTTCTGCAATTTAAAGATGTGTTTATTTCAGTTTCTAATTTGTCTAACTGGGGTGCATACTTGCCTTGTACTTTTGGAGCTTTGAGTTAGATGACTGCGAGGTTATAAAAGTAATTGAAGTTTAAGCGTTATTGAACTGGTCAGTAGTTAAATTAGCAGGTTGCCTTTCTGTTGTTGTTGGCTGTTGTTGTTAGGGACTTCAGCTTTATTTTCTTACTGTTAAGACTTGAGTAAGCCTGGAAACCACAGGTAGAGTGGAAGGATTGAGTTGAATAAAGAGTTGCCTAAGTAATGCAAATTGTTATAACTGAAGGATTGGTTTGAAATGTAAAAATTAGCTAGTGGTATTTATTTTCATAGTTTATCATACAAGTGCTGGAAGGGAAGCTTCTGGATAACATTAAGCTGTACAGACAAGAAGTTATTTGTGTCCAGAGGAGTGGAATAACTTGAGGGATTTGGCTGAACTGTTTCAAGTTGGTAGCCAAGATCTATTTAGTTATTTATGTGTCTATAAATAAATGGACCATAACAGTTACATTTTAGTGCATACGGGTGGCATAATGTTTAAGGTGTTTACCTCACAGGCACAAGGTACATGTTTTGATTCTCACATGTGGTAACTGGCAAGGCTCACAAGGCAGTTAGCTAATCTAATTGCTGAACCTATAGACTTACAGTTGTTAGAATTACAGGATGTGTTAGTATGGATTTTTCTAAGGATATGAAGTCTGAAGCTCAAATTTATGTCTGTATGTAGTGAGTTCAATCGTCACTCATCTTCTAGAAAACCACAAATTTTATGACGAAAGGACCAATAAACAGAATGCAGTGATCTGGATGTTCTGCAAACAAGGGGATACAAAGGCTCCAAAAATGGCAACAAATGTTAAATATTATTCTTATAGCAAAGTTGCTTGATTAACAGTATTTGTGTTGGCATGCATTTTCTGAACAACAAATGTGGGTTTTTTTTATGGGTTAGGGGAATAAGACTGATCTGTCACTAGCAGCAGTCAAGCGGTACCTCTTGACCTCCCAGCTCAAGAAATCTGTAAAAAGACAAAAATAAAGGGGGCACAAAGGCTCTAAAGTAGAATAAAATTTTAAATATTGCTCTTATAAGATTACAAAGTTTCTTGAACGACAGGATTTGTTTCTGAAATAAATAGTCAAACTCAATTGTATGTCATTATTTATTGACTTCACTCTACAATGACTGGAACAAACCACCCATTTTAGGAGTAACCCCCCCCCCAAAAAAATATTGAACTAAATATCCAGATTTTTTTTTATTTGTAATATTCTGGATGTAAAATACTTCCTCCAACACCATTTACATATATTACGTCATAGGTGGTTACTAGGCTAGCAGCCCTAGAGCCTTTACAAGTCAAGCTATGTTAATCCCAAGTATCCCCATTTGTTCTTTTTTGGATAGCTCACAGAACAAATTTAAGAACAGAGCAGGTCTGTGATCAGCACTGGCTACCCCTATCATGAGGGACATGAGTGCCACTCCAGGGACGAATTTGCAATCTCCCATTCGATTATCTAGGTTGCGTTTGAACAGGGGCAGTGAGGAGCTCTCATTTACATGAATAGGGACTCTATAGGTTCATAGGTTAGTACTAGGCTAACTGCCCTTGCGAGCCATTTTAAGCCTAGCCCAGTTATCCCTTGTGAGACTCAAACCGTGCACCTTGTGTTTTTAAGGCAAACACCTTAACCATAAGGCCACCCTCCCAACCTTTGCCAGAGAAGCAGCAGTTGCTGGGAGACATAGGTTCATAGGTAGGTACTAGGCTGTCGGACCTAGGGCCCATACAAGCCTAGCCAAAAAATGTTCCCTGGCTTTCACCACCCAAGAAAATTATTTTCCTGTGCCCCTGTCGAGCAGAGCCACAGAAGTGATCCCTGGGGTGAATTTCCCATTTCCCATCCAATCATCAATATTTTTCTTGAAGAGTGCTAATGAGGAGCTCTGTTTGATATAGATAGGTAGTTTGGTCCAGAGTATGGGAAGTCTCTGGGACAGGAATCTATCCCTCCAGAATGTTCTGTTTATTGTGGTGACAAGGTTTAGGTCTCTAGAGCGTGTAGCTCGGACGGATTGGGATTTCTTTAAGTGGAGCATGTCCAACAGCTCTGGGTTTGACATAGCTTTGTATTTATCGGTCTCCCCAGCATCATCTGTTAATGTTACAAGCTAGGTCGAGATCCCTAGAGCAAATGACTTTTGAGCAATTTGACTTGCAGATGTGCAGCATTTCCATTAGGGCAGGATTGGAGATTGTCCCATAGGCCAGACATAAGTCACCTCTCAGCAGCCTATAAGATGCAGAGTAAAGTGACAGGGCTTTCATCCTGTCCACATGTGTCATGGTTTGGACTCCCTGTGTTTTCTTAGTGAGAAACCTCTGAGGTCTCTCCAGTTGCTGCAGGTGTCTGGTGAGGTACATGCAAAAGGGGTACATTATACTCTATTAGTCGTCTGATGAGGGGAGAGTACAGTGAAGTTATAACATCCCTTGCCCTGGATGCTATGCCCTTGCTTATGAGGTGTGCTACATAGAAGGCTTTGCTTACCACTGTGGAAACTTGGTGGTCAAAATTCAGATTGCTGTCAATCATTGTTCCTAAGTCTTGCACCACTGGGTTGGAACTCAGGTGGGTGCTGGCAATATTGGAATTTGTAGATAATTCCGTTTTGCCGAAGGGAATAACAATGCATTTTTTTTACTGTAAAGCATGCATACTTCTCAACTGTTCAGATTTTTGCAGAATGTCCAGATTTTTGATTCATATTTTTTCAGTCTGTGCTCCTAATAAAATTTGTGCTTTTCTGTCAAATCATTTAAGGACTGAAATCCCTAAATAATGACCTGCATTTGAGTTTCAGACATCATTTACTTCTGAAAATGTATGCTAGCACAAATCTTGTTATTTTACCAATTTTTTTAAGTTTATAAGATCAATATTTAAAATCTATCCCTATGTTTGGCCCTTTGACCCACCATTATTTTAGGCTTAAACTAGATGTCTTGCTCTATGAGGTTGAGACATATTCATAGCTCTTCAGGGAAAATAATTATTCACTTTATTGCGATATTTTTTAGTTAAAAAAAGCTGGCAATGAAAATTTCAGGAAATATTATTCAAAAAAATGCATTTATTTATTTATTTTATTTGTTTTTGTTTACCGGGAAAGTCTGACTGGGTAATACCCATTTTCAATGGAGGCCAGAGGAGAAAAGCTCCATTTGCTTACATTGCAATCCAGTTAAACACAGAGTAATTACATTTCTATTTACATTTTTACATTCTAAGATTTTACAGAGGTGGAAGTTACTAAAGGGAAGGCCCATATGCATATGGATTGTACAGGCAGCAGTTATGCAAAAAAATTGTTTTGTCATTTCAATGAGAGGTTATAGTAAGTATTTGTAGAATATTATACGGTGAACGAAGACTCTTAACCTTGTGATCAGAATGTACAGGAGCAGGACTGGTTAAGATGTATCAGCAGTGGTTTCAAACTATTGAGTTTGTTGTAGAGTTTTTTGTGTGGGGATATTATTTCAGAGTTTAGTAACATATTGGGGGTAGAGCAAGTCTCCTGCAACATTATTTGACATATTTGTAAATAATAAGAATGTCACTAGAATGGACGTCCATTGCTGGACAGTAGGGTAGTAATAAGTTTTGTGGCACAGGGCATTTTTCTGGATGACAAATGAGTTTGTGTGCTGTACTTAGTTGTGAGTATATTAGGTAGTTCTGCAATTCAAGCCAGGGTAATTGCTTTAAGTTATAACAATGGTGGGTCCTATGAGGACGATTGGTGGCAAATTTAGCTATTTTATTGTAGCAGGAGGCATTTCTGTGCAAATTCATCCTATCAGGAAACCAGCTCTTTTTTTTTTTTTTTGTGAAGCAGCAACACAATTGCATAGGAGGCGTGGTGGTTTTGAACACAAAGAAACAGTATTTTGGAGTGTTTAGTGCTGATCAGGCAATACACTCTTTTCCTGAACAGATTCAAGAAATTAATTCCAGAAAGGAATATGATAGAATGATACAGTTTTTCCCTCAGAATTCTGATTCAGACTGAGTGGAGAGCATGTTACCTGCATCTCCCCATCAATGATTCTCTTTCTCTGAGACTTCCAGAATGTGTGAATGTAAAATAAAAAGACAAGAAATGTAAGACTGCAAAAAATAGAAGCACGCATGTGTGATGGTTGGGGGGTGTGATTGCATGCCTGCATGACCGTACGAGTGAAAGTGATGAAGCAGTTTTTTACACTCCTTAGAGAGCAGTTTCGCCATTTAGGGAGTGTTAAAGTGCACATGTGTGTGTTTGGGGGTGAAGGGGGATTGACTATATGCCTGCATGAAAGTATGAATGAGATGATCAAGCATTTATTTTACACTCCTTAAACGGCGGTTTTGCTGCTTATGGAATATAAATGTAAAATAAGAATTTAGCAAAGACCAGATGGTCAGATCACAAACTAATCTTCTACCAGCACCTGCAGGACTGCATGGATAAGGCAATCCCAAGCAAAACAAAGACTCTTTGCCAGTCTGGTGGACCCCAGCCATAAACAAACTCTACAACAAAAGGAGGAAGCTACTACAAGATAGAGCAAAATCCACACCCTTGATCACTATAAGTAAAAAACTAAGAGCTGTCATAAAATCATCCAAAGCAAATTTTGAGAGAAAAATAGCTAAAGACTCAAAAGACAATCATAAGGCCTTCTTTAGCTATAACCTGGGAGAAAACTCCCAGATATGCTCAGAACTAGTTCAAAATGATGTGAAGATTACTGATCCTACAGACATTGCCAACATACTGGCTGACAGGTTCGAGATATCTATACCTTGCAGCCCCCAAACATCTCCAAAACACAGCATCCATGGGACCTGATGGTGTCCCCGGCTGTGTGCTCTAAACCCACAGCTAGGACAGCTGTTTAATCATAGTCTTACCTCTGGATATGTATGCAACTGTGGTCCCACTTCAAGCCTTATCTGCAAAGCCATGGAGAGGATCATAATGGACCTCATAAATAAAGACATAGGGAATTTGCAGACTTTGGATCCATCCCAGTTTGGCTTTGTCAAAGGCAGATCATGCCTTCTAAACTTGGTTGACCAGTCACCAAAGCCATTGATGAGGAAAGGCAGTCCATACAGGGTATCATTGAAAAACTCATCAGCTTAAATGTTAACCCATACATCACAAGATGGGTTGCAAACTGGCTGAGTGACAGAACCCACTGGGTCAGAGTTGCTGGCGCCATGTCAGACTCAAAGCCTGTCACAAGTGGTGTACCACAGGGCTCAGTCCTGGGCCCACTCTTGTTTGGCATCTACTTTTCAGTACAAGCAAACACAGGAGGGTTATAAGTTTGCAGATGACTGCAAACTCACATCTGACACAGATATCCTTCAGAAGGGTCTCACAGAAACGGATAACTGGTGCCAGAGCCATGGCCTAAAGTTAAATGCCAAAAAATGCATAGTCATAAAAACAAGGTTACCCTAGCTACCAAATAGGTGGCAATCCACTGAGCACAGAAGAAGTTATCAGGGACCTGGGGACCCAGGTTGATAGTAGTCTGTCATTCGACACCCATGTAGCTAAAGTAGTTAGGAAGATCTTCTACATTGCCCACCTTATCATGAAGGGATTCTCATCTAGATCAAGGGAGGTCATAGTCTCCCTATACTCATCACACCAATGATTGAGTACAATGCCCCATTATGTATCTGACCCGACACTTGCAGCAGCTGGAGAGGCCACAAAAGTTCCTCACCAAAAGGATAAAGGGTCTTAAACATCTGTCCTATGCTGCCCGACTGAAAGAACTCCAGCTCTATTCAGTCTGCTCAGAGGTGACCTTTGCCTAACATACAAGGCCATGTCAAACCCAGATTTGATGAATATGCTTCACCTCAAAAATCTAGATCCGGATAGATTCATCACCCAAAGACTCCCTATGCTGTGGAATAAAATGGCCTTGTTCAAGAGAAATCTTGACCAATGGATGGGAGATGATTACCTCAGTGTCACTGCTCAACAGAGGCACAGCAAAATAATGGGTATAGTTCCCCATACTAAAGGGGTGGTGTAAGCCACAAAACTATGGGCTAGGCTTGTAAATGCCCTCGGGCAGATAGCCTAGTATGAACCTATGAACCTATGAACCTATGAACCATTGAGTCTGTATGTGAGTGCTTGTGCATGTGTGTTTGTGGTTGTCTGCATATGTGAGTGTATGCATGCTTGCATGAATGACAGCTAAACATAGCTCTCAACAGTACATATTTTTGCAGAATGTCCAGATTTTTGCCTCCTATACGTGGTCCAGTTTTCATAATATTGTGCTTTTCTAGCAACTTAGTGGTTGTCTGCATGTGTGATTTGGCCTTGTCAGATAATTTGTACCCACAAATAGGATACGTGTGCCTCAGTCTAAGTCCGTGCATCATTTGCCAGCAAACAGCACATTTTATGAGGCAAGACTGAAGGTATGAGGCAGAAATCTGGTCATCCTGCGAAAAACTAATCTGGAGAGCTATGCCAGCATTTTTTTTTATATATTCAATGCCCTGCATCACCCACTCTTAGAAAACTAACGGATGCCATTAATGTGAAATTGTTCAATCTCGCCGTTTGTTCTTACACACGGGTCTGGAGCCGATTCTCGGCTCCAAGTCGGCCGCATCACTAGCTCGCATCTTCGAGAAAGCTCGAGGCACAGTAATATCCCATGATCCTCCGGTGCTAACCCTCAGATCTAGTTTGCCACTAGCAGCAGATCACATCGAGAGGCTCGGGCCAGTACAATTTTTACTGTTTTTTCTTGTTAAATATAGATATTTTTTTATATTCTTATAATCTTTATCTTAATAATTGATAGCTTTATATATATAGTAGTGTGAACTAGTTTAGGTAGTTTGTTATCTTTAAAATTATTAGTAAGGGCCTTAGGCCATTTTTTTTTGTCTGTAAGAACTTACAGTATTTAAAAGAAAGTTAACTTTTTCTATTTTATTTTTTTCTTTTAAAAATATATATACATATATCTCAGTGTGCTGTGGTGTGTTTTTTGCATATATATATATATATATATATATATATACTTATATCTCTGATATTGTAGTTAAAAATTTTTCTATATAGTGCTGTCTTTTTTTCCAGTACAATGTCAAAAAAGACTAAGAGTGGATTCAAAAGGTGTCAGTGTAGACAGAAGATGTCCATTACTGACAACCATTCATCCTGCGTCTACTGTCTTGGCCCTCTCCACTTGCAGGAAGACTGTTCCATCTGTCATTCCTTTAGTGGGAGGGTCATGCTAGAAAGACACAGGAAGTTGGTGGACAGAGGTTTAATCAAACCTGAGTTTCAAGAGGCCCTGGACAAGGCTGAACAGGTTTCGAAGTCTTCGAAGGGGTCGAAGTCTTCAAGAGTGTCGGAGCCTAAGTCATCGGCTCCGAGCACCTCTTTTCAAATTCGGACACCGGCTCCTATGACTTCGGTGCCGGGTGTCGAGACCTTATCTCTGCACGAGGCTCAGGTCTTGGAGCCGGTATCAGAGGTACCACCGTCTACTATCCTTCGCTCGGTGACGGCTTCAATCCCTTCGACCCATTCTTCGAGGCCACTTTCCGACTCCGATGTGGACCGAGTGGTACAGAAGCTAATGGAGAACTCGGCTTTGTCAAAATTACTCGAGGTTTCATCCCAGTTGGTTTCGAAACTCGAAGCTATTCCAGTTCCCTCGACACTTCCTCCTCCGAGACCCGTCGAGTCATCGGTGTTAGGAGTCAAAGAACCGATGATTGTAGAGCCCTCGGTGCCGAAGCCTCCGGTAGTGCTCTCGGCTCCGTTGACCTCGACTCCTTCGGAACCAGCCGGAGAGTCTCGGAGCTGAACATCTTTCCTGGGATCTGGGGGGGATAGTCGAACCGAGATTTTGGTTCTGACTCTTCCTCTCGGTGCCTTGGCTCAGATCAGTTTGGATCCATCCTCGGTGTCGGAGCCCGTGGTTCCAATTCCAGAGAAACAACCTCCTTCTTCGGATCGGGTCAGATCTTCGGGTCGGGGCACCGGTGCCTTTGACATCATGAGGAAGGTCTTGTCGGATCAGACACTTACTTCATCGGCTTCTTTATCTCCTTCCCCAAAAGGTCCGGGTTCTGCTTCTGTGCCTTCGGTACCTACCAAGCGTCAAGACCCAATGCCTCAGAAGTCCACACAGGGAGACTCTGGTTCCTCAGATGCATCCCCAGAAGCTCCCACTGAGGATGTTCCGAGGAAACGACTGTGCAAGAGGAGGCACATAGATTCCCCACAGGAATCTCTTACATCTGATACTGATTTAGATGAAACAGAAGGGTCCCCACGGTCCACCTCTGAGGATGTCTCTTTTGCAGACATTTTGGAAATCCTGAAGCAAAGAGGGGACTGGCAAACCCTTACCCCTTCTGCGGATGAATCGGTTTTACTGAAGGCATTTGGGACTCAACCTTCTACCTCCTGGGTGACTCCTCCCTTTGACGATCTCATGGATCTAGTAGCTCGGAGGGCTTGGGAAACACCTGATACAGTGGAACCAGTCCCGTAAACCCAACAAATACATGACAGCTCCCCAAGATAAAGCCTATCTTACAAAAGGAGTTCCCGTAGACACTATGGTGGTGGCGGTGGCCACTAAGAAAGAGATGTCTGAATCATCTTCCTCTGTCCATCCTCCTAATAAGGATTCTAGGACAATGGACAGATATGGGAAGCGCATATTTAGTTCGGCGACTTTTTCCATCCGATCGCTCAACTACCTTACGCATTTTATGTGTTTACAAAGAGATCTCATTAAGGAATTAGGAGATACTCTTCAGGGACACACAGATGCTGCTGTCGCCGTGAAAGTGACAGCGCAACTTAACACCCTAAATTCCATAGTCAACTCGTCCATGAGGCTGATTTCATACACAGCCAAAGGATCGAGTAGAGCGGCAGCTTCAGCGATTGCACTGAGAAGACAATCCTGGTTGTGCTTATGCTCCTTTGCGGAAGCCTTTAAGTCTTCCTTTGCCAATGCCCCCTTTGATGGTGCCTCCCTGTTTGGGCCCAAAGTAAAGGAGACTCTCACGAGGTGTGAACAAGAAGGGAAGACCCTGTCTGCCATAGGGGTCCGTTTTTCCATTCCATCTAGACCCTACCCTAAAGGGCAACAAGGAGGAAAGATGTGGTTCCGAAAGACTCAGGGATCATTTCAACACACCCAAAGTGACGCCCCCTCCAGAGGCAGAGGAGGGGGAAGAAATGGAAGATGCCGCCCAGCCGGCAGAGGGGGTCCGCAAAATCAGGGTGACAGAGAGACCTTCTCTGGAAAACCCTTCCAGCACTCCTGAGTGCAGGCCCGGCTGTCCTACTCTGGAGGCAGTCGGGGGTCGCTTGGCTTTATACCCAGAGGCCTGGCTAAATCTTACATCAGATTACTGGGTAAAAAGCATAGTTACCAGAGGCTACAACATTCCCTTCATAAAAATACCACCAAACTCCAAAAAACTCCCAGATGTTCCACCCAGTCTGCGAGACCAAGCAACCATAGAGATAAGAAGGTTGCTCGAAAACAGAGTCATCCAACCAGTCCCAGTGGACCAAATAGGATCCGGAACTTACTCAAGGTTCTTTTTAGTTCCAAAGAAAACAGGGGACTGGAGGCCAATTTTAGACCTCAGCAAGTTAAATACCTTTGTAAAAAAGGAAAAGTTCCGGATGGTCACGCTTCAGTCAATCCTCCCTTTTCTACAAAAGGGCGACTGGATGTGCTCTATAGATCTCAAAGACGCATACTACCATATCAAAATGGCCAGGGCGTCCAGAGATCATTTGCGCTTTCGGCTGGGAGCCAGTCATTTCCAGTTTCGCGCTCTGCCCTTTGGTCTCACCTCAGCCCCCAGGGTGTTCACCAAATGCATGGCAGTAGTAGCGTCTCACTTGAGACAAAAGGGATTCCGTGTGTTTCCTTATCTAGACGACTGGCTCCTTTCTGTCACCACCAAGTGTCGTCTTCTACAAGCCAGGGACTACGCCATCAATCTTTGCTCTTCACTAGGCATAACGGTGAATTTTGGAAAATCTGTCTTATCTCAGTCACAGCGTATCTTATTTATAGGAGCACAGCTAGACACTTCCCTGGCTCAAGTTACTCTCCCCCCATCAAGAGTGTCAGACCTCAGGCACCAAATTTCGCTCCTTCTTCACAACAACAGAGTCTCTGCACAACAAGTATTAAGAGTGCTAGGCTTGATGGCAGCATCCCTTCTTGTAGTTTCTTTAGGCAGAATGCACATGAGGATCCTTCAGTGGATGCTATTTGCCCAATGGTCGTATCTACAATTTCCACTGTCTCACGAGATCTTGATCACGAATTATTGCAAGAAGGATCTCTTGTGGTGGATACACAGTCAAGAGCTAACACTAGGACGACCCTTTGTATTACCCAGTCCGGTAGCAACTCTAACCACGGACGCTTCCCTGATAGGGTGGGGGGGATTTTTTCAGGGACAAACAGTCCAAGGTCAATGGTCCAACATGGAGTACAATCTGCACATCAATGTTCTAGAGATGAGGGCAGTGTTTCTAGCGTTGCAACACTTTCACAAGTCCTTACCTCGGGGAACAGTGACAGTTCAGACAGACAACATGTCAGTGGTCTGGTACATAAACAAGCAAGGGGGAACCAGATCTTATCCGTTATGCAGAGAGGCCCTCAGAATTTGGCAATGGGCAAAGTCCACTGGACGCTTTCTGATAGCAACGCACATCCCGGGGATTTCCAACGTAATCGCGGATAGGTTGAGCAGAGCCATCCTGTTCCCTCACGAGTGGTCCCTCAAACGTCAAGTGGCGGAAGAGATCTTCCACAGATGGGGCCAGCCTTGCTGCGACCTGTTTGCATCCCCTTTGAATGCCAAATGCAGAAGCTATTTTGCCCTGTTACCCCCCCCCCAGGGGGTGTCCCCAGGGATGCACTGGTATACGATTGGCCCCCGGGTCTCCTTTATGCTTTTCCTCCTGTTCCATTAATTCCCAGGTTTTTGCAAAAAGCCAAACATTTGGACAGGACCATAATACTGATAGCCCCATTCTGGCCTCAACAAATCTGGTTTCCCTTCCTTCAATCCCATCAAGTGGAGGAACCATGGATTCTGGAGCTGGAGCCAGATCTGTTGACACACTCGTCGGGAGTTCCTCACACCTTCCTCAAGTCCCTCAAACTGACAGCTTGGCTGCTCCACTTCCCATCTTAGCCAGGTCGGAGTTACTATCTCCTGCAGTACAACAAATTATTATATCTTCTCACAAACCATCTACAAGAAAATTGTACATCAGCAAATGGAACCGTTTTGTGCACTGGGCCTCCAGACAAGGTATAGATCCATTCGGGGCCCCAGTATACAAGATACTAGATTTCCTTTCCTCACTTTTTCAAGAAGGAGCATCAACATCCACTATAAGGGTTCAACTGGCCGCTATATCCAATTTTCATACTGGCAGTAAGGATGGTTCTCTTATGTCTCACAGGCTTTGTAAAGCCTTCATGAAAGGTACTTTTCATCTCCGTCCCCCTTTTCGTAATCCAATAGCACCTTGGAATCTTAATCTCATGCTGTCACAACTCATGTTGCCCCCTTTTGAACCAGCAACCACAACTCCATTAAAATTCCTTTCGTGGAAAACACTTTTCCTGGTTGCCATCACTTCAGCCAGAAGAGTTTCAGAGTTACAGGCTCTATCTATCCGACCCCCGTACATGATTTTTCATCCGGATAGAGTAACCTTGCGCACCAATCCATCCTTTCTTCCGAAGGTTTGTTCAATTCAGAACATCAATCAATCTATTGAACTGCCTACCTTCTTTAAAAATCATTCCAATAAGCTGGAATACACATTGCACAAGTTGGACGTTCACAGACAACTAAGATTTTACTTACATAGGACAAAAGAGTACAGAAAGTCGGATCAACTATTTGTCTCATATGCTGACCAAAGAAAAGGACAGGCAGTAACGAAGGTTACCTTATCCAAATGGCTCTCAGATTGCATAAATTTCGTATATGCTGAATCCAAACAACTTCTTCCTTTCAAACCAGAGCTCATTCTACAAGGGCGATTGCTACCTCTTCAGCCCATACCACTCATTTGCCTTTAGATACCATTTGTGCAGCGGCAACTTGGGCAAAACCACATACCTTTATCGCCCACTACAAGCTAGACAAGAGCTCCAGGGACAGGGCGACGTTTGGTTCCACTGTACTCAGGAATGTTCTCCCTTGAGCCACCCGGGAAAAAGGAGCTAGGGACGCTACCCGTGTGTAAGAACAAATGGCGAGATTGAACAATTTCACATTAAGAAGTTATGTCTTACCATAACGATCCATGTGAATTGTTCATCTCGCTTTGTTCTTACATTCCCCCCCTCCATCCCCCGTCCTACGGTCTGGGAGAACGGTTTTCGATTAGATTCCTTTTCAGCCTTTTCTAGGTATGGTTGACATGTTATTAACATCAGTAATGGCATCTTTTATCCTCTACCTGGCAGTAGGGTTTCAGACAATTTGTAGTATTTGTTCATAAGTGTTTTAGACACATTTCTAAGAGGGATTCTTCTGATATAGCAAACTAGATCTGAGGGTTAGCACCGGAGGATCATGGGATATTACTGTGCCTCGAGCTTTCTCGAAGATGCGAGCTAGTGATGCAGCCGACTCGGAGCCGAGGATCGGCTCCGGACCCGCGTGTAAGAACAAAGGCGAGATGAACAATTCACATGGATCGTTATGGTAAGACATAACTTCTTATTTTACACTAGCTAAGCAAAACTTTTGATGTTTAGCGAGTTTAAAATAAGAAAACAAGAAATGTAAGACAACAAAAAACAGGTGTGTGTGTGTGTGTGTGTGTGTGTGTGTGTGTGTGTGTGTGTGTGTGTGTGTGTATATGCTTGGGAAGAGTGAGAGTGATCAATCTGTGGCAGAAGCAGCAGGAGGTCAAAGACATTTGCATTCCGTGGTATTCCGGGATTGGTAAAAATCTTTCAGTAAATGGTGCTGTACCTCTTAATCTCGTGACCTATTGAGTCAAGAAATCTAGACAAAGCCTATAATACTGGGGCAAGAGACTGAGATGCAAAGAAGGACTGGAGAGTCGGTGAAGAGGGAGTGTAAGTAAAGGAGAATATTTATACATTCTTAAGGGGTAATGGCTATAGAACTGAGCAACACTGGTCAAGTGGGATAGCTGTAATGTTTGGTGATTGGTCTACCTTCGCCTGATTTTGTAAGGGGTTTAAAACACCCTCACACTATGAGACGCAATTTGCGGAAGATGTCAAGTGTCTGAAATATGGGGGAAATTGACAGCTAGCAACTAGCAAACCAGTTCTTAGCACTGCTTGTTGAGGCAGTGATGCTCATTTCAGAAGCTGTTCTACAGGAGTTTCTTGGTGTTTTATTGAGGAGTGAGTGTACTTTTACTATTTCAGTGTGTAGAACTTAAAAGTGGCTTCTTATAAGTGCCGGGTTGGGCTGCTGGAGCATGACAGTCTTAACTTAGAGCGTAAATACAAAACTGTCCGATGGGGAGGTCACGTTTGACATTCTCCCAAATCAAGATGGAGATAGAGGTTCATCCCACAGTTATTTCACAAGCATTGAATCATTCCAGCTACATTATTTTATTTATTTATCTATTGACATTTGTTGGACAAAGCCAGAGAGGCAAGATTACGTTGGTTTGGACATGTATTGAGGAGGGATGCTGAGTATATTGGGGAAAAAGATGCTAAGGATGAAGCTAACAGGTAACAGGAAAGGAGGAAGGCCTAAGATAAGGTTTATGGATGTGGTGAGAGAGGACATGCAGGTGGTTGGTGTGACAGAGCAAGATGCAGAGGGCAGGAAGAAATGGAAATAGATGATCTGCTGTGGCGACCCCTAATGGGAACAGCCGAAAGAAGATTATGATTTATTGACATTTGTTTACCGGGTTAGTCCAACTGAGCTTGTGTCCCATTTTCAGCGGAGGCCCGAGGAGAAAAGCTCCAATACATAGAACAAAATTACAGAAAAAGTCACAACTTTACAATCAAAAAAATGTAACAGCAGTCTGTTTTACAAAAGAGTTAAACAATAGAATAGCAATGCATACAGACAATAATTTTTTTTTTTACACTTGAGTTACACATTACACTTGACTAGTACAGCTGGCAAAAGCATGCTTATAAGCTCAACAATTTTTGATGGCTGTGAATACTTCATGGATCAGACTAGTAGTAGGCTTGCACTAAGATTCTCATTTAGATATTACACATTTTAATCAATGATTGGCCTGATGAGGGCAGAATAATGAGGAGCAATGATATCCTTGGACCTAGATGCCATACCTTTGCTTATAAGTTGTACAACATAGAATGATTTCCTTATTACCATGTGCACATAGTGGTCAAAGGTGAGGTTACTACCTACATGTGTTCTCAAATCCCTGACAACTGGGTCTACTCTTAGTGATGTAGTATGAATGTGGTAGTTTCCAGGGGGTAACCAGCTTCCTGATGGATACTGTTATACATTTATTGGTACGTAATTTTAAAGAGCAGCTCCGGCATCAGTTATTTGTCTATGTCAGGCCTTCCTGGAAGGTATTTGTGTCTTGAAGGATTCTATGACTGCACTCAGTTTACAGTTATCTGCAAACTTGGTTACCCAAATACTTTTGATGTTGGCCTTGACTTCAGAAAAGTAGATGCCAAAAAGGAGCAGACCCAGTACAGAGCCCTGAGGGGCTCAGTGAGTGACTGACCTCTTTCTGGAGTAGAACCCTTATCCTAACTTCTTGGGTGTTTCCTATTAGGCCAGCTGTCTATCAAGCTGATGACAGAGGGGGTTTTATCTAATTTCATGAACTTGTCTACAATGTCTGAGTAGTCTATTGCATTGAATGCCTTTGCCTGGTCAAGATTGGCATTATGCACCATTTTGCCCTAGTTATTGCTTTGGTAACCTTCCCAAAGAAGTTCACCAGGTTGAGTGGGCAAAACTTGCCTTTGACGAAATGAAACTAGAGTAAATACAGTATCTGAAGGTTTCCTATGTTACTGTTTATCATTTTGATGATAAGTCTTTCCATGGCTTTGCATATGAGACTAGTTAGGCTGATGGATATGCTGGGTCTGCATGTTTGGGGTTACTGTATGATTCCTGTTTTATAGTGGAGGAGTTAAAGTCACCCATGAATATGGTATACAGTTGAATGGGGAGTCTCTCCAGTAGAAATAAATACATATCATGGGTTTCATGGGTCATAAGGAGGGGTCTACAGCCTGTTAATGCATGGTATGAGACTTTGCCTATGGTAAGTTGGACATGGAGAATCTCAAGTATGTCATACTCTTGCCTAGCCTTGAGGTGTGTTCCTTTTTGATGTAAATTGAGACACCTCCATCTTTTGTCCCTTCCAGTGAGGTAGCTGGTCTAAATGGGTGAAAGGCATTATAGCTCTGCATTGCAGGGTGCTGTTGCAGCTTTAAACAATGTCTCAGTAACTGCACAAATGTCTACATTTTCCAGGCTGAGGAGAGCTTGCAGGGAGTAGTTTCCTGTTTGGAATCCTGGCATTGAGCAGTAGCACTTTTAGATTTTGTTGGGTTGGTTTTGCTATATCAAAAGGTTTGTTAGGCTGGCATTGCATAAAAAAGGTACTGTTGAGAAAAACACTGTTTTAGCCAATATTCAAAAACCTAAAGAGGACAGGTTCAGACCATTCCTAGCAAAGCACTGTGGTCTGTTCACCATATCCTCCATATCCTTTCATGCTGACAAATATTGTACCCCTGTGAGGGACACCAGAACCTAAGTAAATTATTAACATCAGTCATCTTTTGTTCATATTGTGGTGTTATCCTTGGAGAAGGTAGAATGCTGCTCAATGGTGGGCTCATAGCTGCCTGAGACATATAGTCCGAGAGCTCCATCATGTCTCTTCATATAGTCCAGGAAGGCACATCTTTGGTTGTTTACACTCACATGGACTATGACTTGATCATAAAGGTACCTGTGACTCAACAACCTGAATGCAAGGCTGACCTGGTGGATCCTGTCCCCTGATTAACAGTTGACTGTGACTCTATCCTTTCTCAGCCTGATGAGTGACACATCTGTGTGTCTCACAATGGAATATCCTATGACCAGATTTTTGGGTTGTATGGCGTCTTGCCTTATGGGATTGGAACTTGAGACCCTGTGAAATGTGGATACATTTATTGTGGTGAGTATTGTTTTGGTAGAGTTATTTTGGGGCTGTTGAGGATATTTTTGGCAAGTGAAATGTCTGGGAGGCCTTTGGGGTTTAGGAAGGTTGCATTTAAGAGCCACAGCATATGTGGTTGTAAGTCTCTGGGCCATACAGTGAGTGGTGGGTATACTGTGTGCATTACTGACAACCTGATTCAAATTGTAAGTGCTTAGATGTGAGAGCCTTGTCTCCGCTAACATTGTGTTCATGTCTCCCATACAATATATCAAGTTTGTTTAAACATTAGTTGGTAGTCAGTAATCATGAGATAGCTGCTACATTGCCTTAGGATGCCCATATCCACCAAACTGGTTGCAAAGATAATAGGAAAGTATATATCCATCCTTACAGGTCCTTGTTACATCATCTACAGGGGGATGGTAGAAGATGGGTTTACAACATGCTGGCTTGGGAAATGTGAGATAATAGACTTCTACAAGGCTATCTGTGACTAAAATCAAGAGGCAATGCTCCTTAACACCTAAACTAGTCGCTCTTTGTGCAACTAAGTACTGCAGTAATTTCAGGGGTAGTTATTTAAGGAAAATTTCAGTTCCAAGCACCTACTTCTTTTAAGCCCACAAATCTAATACCCATGTAACCCTAAGTCTCTAAGAAGCTGGGCTAGATGCTGTAAATACACAGCAGTTTGCAGAGGCAACAGTGAATAGCCCTGATACATACCCTGGAAAAA
>NC_056750.1:465833634-465838634 GCF_019279795.1 Protopterus annectens
GGATTCCTGTGAATATGCTAAGTTGTTGTCTGACTTACAGTTCCCATGAATATGCATAACACCTCCTTCATCTTCTGTTGCTGAACAGTCAATTGAAGTTACACTGAGGAGTCATGATGTCTACATAGTGAATTCATCTCCTCAGCATGATACCTGTTAGCTCAGCTTGGCTATTCCTCTTCTAAGAGACAGAGTCTTTGTTATTCATCTGGCTTCACGAGTTAGCCACTTGCAGATACTAAGACACATGAAAGGTGTGTGTTATCTGCATAATTTATCTGTCTTTAACATTAGAGAGTGTCTTATGATGTTCTGTCTTTCTGCAGTGTTGTTGCCATGGGCACTTTGTACATTTTCTAGTTTGATTGTACTTTGAAGTTACAGCTCAGTTGTTTAAAACCAAAACTTTACATTTTACACCCTTTCTCTTTTGATGAAACCATGGCCCTTCCCTGTGGTACATATGAGTTAATGTGTGGGTATAACCTTACTAAGTGTGAAGTTCCTCTGCAAAATAGCATTGAGATATATATGTATATGTATATGTGTTTGTATGTATGGGTTCCCTACATTAGAATGAAAGCTCGGAAGATCGACACTGACATCACCGACGCCAGAAGACCGACGGAGCAGTTAACCGACAATAAGGAATCCCGACAGCGAAAACACTGACATGTGAAACGTGTGAGCACGACTAGGTAAGTGTGCGATAGTAAGGGATTTAGGGTTAGGGTGTGTGTAAGGTGTGTGTGTGCGATAGTGAGGGATTTAGGGTTAGGGTGCGTGTAAGGTAAGTGTGCGATAGTGAGGGACTGAGGGTTAGGGTGCAGGTAAGGTAAGTGTGCGATGGTGAGGGACTTGAGGGTTGGGGCAGATTAAGTGAGTTAGGGTTAGGGTGCAGGTAAGGTAAGTGTGCGATAGTGAGGGACTTGAGAGGTAGGGGCGGATTAAGTGAGTTAGAGTTAGGGTATGGGTAAGGTAAGTGTGCGATAGTGACGGACCTTAGGGTTAGGGTTTGGGTTAAGGTTAGTGCATAGATAGTTGTGTGTAAGGTGTAGTGTAGGTTTTTTAGGTTGTTGGTGTGCTTGTGTTGTGTGTGTGTTGTGTGGAACAGCGAACATTTTGTTTTGTTAACTGTCGGCATTGTGGTTTGTTGGGCATGACGACCTTTGTGTTTTTGCGGTTTCGTTCTTGTGGTGTCGGTGTTGTGGGTGTTAGTGTTGTGGACTGTCAGTTTAACGTAGTAGACCCGTATGTATGTATATATATATATATATACATATATATGTGTGTATGTATGTATATGTGCATATATATATATATATATATATATATATATATATATATACACACACACACACACACAGACACACACACACACACACACACACACACACACACAAATCTGTGTGCATACACATATGCAGGTGTGCATAGGTTTGTTTGTTTGTGTCTTTTGGCTTTTTCCCGGTTAGGGGTCGCCACAGCGGAACTCCGGTCTGCTAATGATTGGTAGTGGATTTTTACGTACCGGGTTACCAGCCCTGACGCACAACCTTCAATGAAGGCATGCCCCATTCACGTATGCCTCCACACAGAAGACGCTCTAGCTGAGAATCGAATGGGACAACGTCTTGCTATGAGGCGACAACGCTACCGCAGCACCACCACCGCAGTATCTCTTTATATATGCGTGTGTCAGGCTGCTGAGTTTTATGGAAGTCACACAGCCAATAGAGGGCACATGGATGCTTTATGGAGTGCATTAACACCTTACCGTAATCTTTGTTTTTGGTAGTGAATAAACGTTAGCAGGAGTAAGCAGTAAAATTCAAATTTAACACCTATTTTGTTTGCACAAAAAAGGGAGCATATAAACTGAGAGTAGAAGATGTTCTAAATGTGCAGTCAGTGAGAACTATACACATGACCAAGGGTCATATCTTTTCTCCCTAACTGTTCTTGCCCAGTTGTCATCAGTGATTAGAGACACTGATGCCAGGTTGTTAGACATAATTTGATGGACCTACAGTGATAGTGCAGAAGAAAGGGGTTTCCAGTTTTGCTTAATACGATTTTAGTAATGCTTTACAGGTGGCAAGTATGCACAAATACACAGCAGTGGCTTCATTTCATCTAACATATTCCGGATAAGGCTTGCATGTCTATGTAGTCATTGTCGGGAAGAAGAATTTTTCATAAAGTGTGCATACCTGACATTTGACATTGTGCTATAAACTGTACCTGGAAGCCACAGTGATACTGCTATGTGTTCTGATGAGTGCACTTTAGTATATTTCATAGTTGTGTGAACCTGCCACCGTGTGGTCTGAAAAATAGTCAGTGTCAGCCATAATGCCTAACATCCATTTGTTGACGTACCTTACGTTATGTGATTTTCATAAACAGTCTGGTATTCCTGTAAGGAAACCTGTAATGTAAAGCCAGATGGTATAGTGGAATAGTAATTGCAGAAATATGCCTGTCCATTTGACTGTAGCTACTTTCTGGTGAGCTGTGTATGCTTCAATGTAACTGTTTGGTGACAGAAGAACCAGGTAATTATTGACATTGATTTCTTCTTTTGGTTTAAAAACCTGTTTCCTAAATGACTCTGCTTATACCTCATCTGATGCTATTGTTAAGATTCCTGGGAATATGCTAAGCTGTTGTCTGTGACTTAGGGTTCCCACACATATGCATCACACCTCCTTCTTCATCTTATGCTGCTCAAGTCAATTGAAGTTACTCACTGAGGAGTCTTGATGTCTGCATAATGAATTCATCTCCTCAGCATGACACCTGTTAGCGCAGCTTGCCCCTTCCTATACTGAAAGCCAGAGTCATTGTTATTCATCAGGCTTCACAAGTTATGCACTTATAGATGGTAAGATATCTGAAAGGTGTCTTATCAAATTTTAAGAGTCTCTTAAAACTTTGTGTTTATATAGTGTTGTTGCCATGCGCTGTTTGTACATTTGCTGGCTTGCCTGTACTTTGATGTTTCAGCTCAGCTATTTAAAAACCCAAAGTTTGCCTTTTGCACCCTTTTTTAATGAAGCCAAATTTACCCAGCCCTGTTATAGATATTAGTTAGTGTTTACAATTTTGACATCTCAATTGCTCTGTTGATGTTTCTGGGATAAAGTGCATCTCATGCTTAATCCCTGCTGTAAGAACTAAATTCATATGATAAGTCACAATTACAGAAAAAAATGACTGTTGTGTAAACCATACTGTTAGAGGTTGTCTGGTTTATATATACTTCCTGGAGAAAAGTGTTAATTTCTATATATTGATGAATAGAACAGCATGTTGTGGCAACCTGCAAAAGAAAACAATTTTGAGAGGAAGTAAGAACAGTGTGCACACTGTATGGAACAGTGAGAGTAGGCAGTGTATAGCATGAAGTAAAGAATATACCAAGTTGTTTCAAAAACATCACACCAGCAGTGAATATGTGCACACAACAGTAGTAGTAACTGCAAATAGGACGACACATCATTGGCATGCCTAATGGGTAAAAATGCAGAGGACTGCAATTCTGTGTAAAGCAAATATGAATATTAATTTTGGTTAGAGTATGAATTTGGAGTCATAGCTAAATCTGTCAGTGGCGCAGATTAATTGTTATCTGTGTATGTTACGGGCATGTTCAGAGGAATACTTAAAAACCTTTACATTAAGGATTGCTAAAAGCATATTTCTACCCACGTGAAAGAGCTATTCAGATGATAGCAGTAAGGAGAGAGATGAGGGAACAGTTTCAAAGGCACACCTGGCTGACTGCAAGCAACTCTGATGTGTATTGTCATTCAAATTAGCTGAACCTTGCAGGGCAGGAAATGTGAAACTCTTCTAACCGAGGGTGGGAATATGGGAGGAGTAATTTGAGAATGAACTGAAACAGATCAAAGTTGAATGTCTAAATAAACTCTGTTATTTCAGCAATGAGCTGGCAGTTCGGGAAAATGTTTTCAGAGAGTGTTTAAGACAACGTAAGGAAACACATTTGTAAAAGGCACTGTGTGACAGTAAATGATACTTTTACTGATGCCTGTCAAACTTAGCTGCTCTTTCCTTTTTTTCCATTCTAAGTGAATGGACGTCTTATATGACAGCCCAGCTATGGGCACTGTAATCTCAGAAACAGTGGTCTTACATCTTTAGAACAAAACAAACTCTCATCAGGATGTCTGCCCCCAGGAGGTCAGTCAGGATTACAAAAAGAGTAAAATTAGTAGCAACTACTTCTGTCTGGTGCATACAGGTTTGCAATGAGCCAAACTTAAGGAAAAGTTAAAAAATATACCTTCTTTCCCGTAGTGGTCCTTTAATGGGAAAGTCCTCAGCGTTTATGGTGTGTCAGCAGTGGTCACACAGGCATAGCTGTATATCACCTAAAAATGTTCGAGTAGATAATAAATGGTGTGTGTAAAAAAAGCAGCCTTTCAATGCAAAACGTTTGAATGCAGGTATGCATTTACAGTGCAGGTCATCTCAGCATTATCAGAACTGGTTAAAATATGACTACAGCCCATTTGGTGTCACTCTTTAGGATTTAATGTATTGCAAGTCTGAAAATTAAGTATAGAAAATGTTTCTTTAAGAAAAGGATACCTTGCCCAACACTTTCATGTGTGATCAGATGCATGCTAAAGTGTGCCATTTATTTAAGCGTCTGGTTGAGCAGCTTGCGTCTCATCTGCTTGTATATGATATAATCACAGACAAAAGGTCAGCGATTAGGAAGGCACAACCTGTTACACTGAGAATAAGAGCATTGTTTGCAGACGAAAGGCACTGTTGCACCCCCACACCAATCTTGATTATATGTTTTAACTTAAAGATCACACACCCTAGGGGAAATAATTAATGTCCCATCCCCAACACTGTGTGACCTTGCTGTTTACCAGTGCAACACATATGTGATCTCTGTACCATTGTTTGCAATTATACAAAACAAGGGAGATGAACCGTAAGCTCTAAGATTACCTCCA